>NC_074672.1:14875775-15102704 GCF_029448725.1 Salvelinus fontinalis | reverse complement strand
ATTTGGATTTTGCATCCAAATACTTGTATCCAGCAGACTTTTGAATAAAGTATCACTTTTTACAGGATAAAATAACAAAGTTGTCACTCACAGTATCAACGGAGGCCCACGAACCCAGTAAAAAAATAAAAAAACATAAGCAGAAGTTACAAGTCTTTTCCCCCTCTTAATTATCTTCCTTTTGCAGTGAGGCAAAATGACCCAAGGGCAGTGAAATACCCTTTGCCCGGTTTCCTCAATAAACATCAATGATTTAATAACACCCAGGGAGAATGTGCATTTTACTGGAGTTAAGAGAAAAAAAAACATTGATAAAACAGAGCTTTTCTTCTCGGGACAGGCAGGGGCTTGTCTGACATTGAAGGAAAGGATGGCATGGGCCTTTTAGTCTCTGTTCAGTAGTTTGGGAATCACCAAATAAGGAAGCGGATTTGTAATCAACAAACCACAGGATGGCAGGGTCACTAGGAGTTAAAAAAGGGTTAGGTTAAAAAAGAACAGTACTTGCTTAATAATATACTTTTGACAACAAAATATAGGATTCAAGCACATAATTTATTTAGCCAAAGAAGCCTTGGTAAATAGGTTAACTAACCCGCTTCAATGTTGCAGAGCAGAGAAGTCTACAACCAAGGAGTAAGAGCCATACATAACAATGCATTAACTCCTCTGGACAATAAGGAGGGCATTCAAATGGCTTAAAGTTAATCAAGGGGAAAAGACAATGAGGGAGATTCTAAAGAACACAGACGACGATAAAGAGCCTTCAAAGGGAGAACATGTCATACAGTTAACTTATCATTTCAATGAACCTCCAATAAGTGCAGGCCAAGAGACAGGCAGCCGGGAGAGAAAGTCTACCAGCAAAATATGAAGTATGTTTCCCAAATGGCACCGTATTTCCTATGTAGTGGGAAACATAGGGCTCTGGTCAAAAGCAGTGCACTATAGGGAATAGGGTGCCATTTGGGACACAGGGGGATAGTTTCCCTCGCTGAGGCCTCCGGCCAGTGGGTGACCTTGTCATGAACTCAACTGTCTCTCTGACTGACATACATAGTTCCATAAAAGAGGTATGAGGAAGAATCCAACCAGACTAAAGGTTTTTCACTCAAGCTGGATCCCCCACTAAACAGTTACTGGCATCAGGTATATTAGACTTCACATTGGACTGTTTATGTCTGGAAGGACTTCTTAGAGGCCATTCCCATTGGTAACACCAGGTAATTTTAACGTGGAAATGTGGGTAATATTTGGTTGAGATGATTGATCAATGAGATTTCAACCTTTATTCACCCACTTGAAAAGAGTTGAATTCCCAATGGGTCATCACTACACTTTCAACCACCTAAAAGCACAATCAAATTCCAATGGAAAAACAACGTCAAATGTTTTGATTAGTTGTCATCTAAATGTGTTATCTCTGCACTTTCAAACATTTAAAAGCACAACAAAGTTCAAATGGAAATACAATTTCAGATATTTTGTATTTTTCAACAATTTAATGCAGGGGTATCAAACTCATTCCATGGAGAGTCTGGTGTCTGCTGGTTTTAGTTTTTCCCTTTCAATTAAGACCTAAACAACCAGGTGAGGGGAGTTCCTTACTAATTAGTGACCTTAATTCATCAATCAAGTACAGGGAAGGAGCAAAAACCCACAGACACTCGGCCCACCATGATTTAATGATTTAATGTGTTCTCACATCTAATAGCAGAACCAAATGACCTGGATTGCAGTTGAGATTACATTAAAAGTACGTAATGCAAGTGATCAATGATGTTCAAGATTATGCACAGATTATTACAGCAGTTGTGAAGATCTCTGCAGACCTGCGACCTTTGCATGCTATTTTGAACATGCACGATTTCCATGATTACATAAGACATTAGTTACAGTAGGCTAACCCCAAAATGTGGCCATGGAATGTTGAATAAATACTGTTACATTAGTTTGTTAGATAGCCTTAACTTTAGGCTATGTACTGTACTGCAAAAATATGATTTAATTTTGTTTGTTTGACAACACAACCAAATATCAACATTTAAAGGATATCGATTTGTTGGATAGTTCCATCTGAGCCACATGCTTAATACTATTCTTTAACTTTTGGGGGGGGTTTAGTTGGAGACGTGAATTCAACATATAATTTGTTAATTTATCAAACAAGTTCATAGGCTATTTACTGTATTGAAAAAGTGATATTGAGTTGTGTTTGGTTGTCAACAAATTCCAGTTTGTCTACAAATTAATAATTTATGTGTTGGATTTAGGTCTCCATCTCTACCAAGAATCAAAGAAAAAGAATTGGACTAAAAAAATGTAAACTTTATTTAATGTGCATTTAAAGTTTGATTTGATTATGTCTTATTCTTTAACAAGCTGGAATTGAAGCCAGACTAAGTCAGTGGCACAGATGGAACTATCCAAGCAGAAGATACATCTCCTTCAAATGCTGATATTTGGTTGCATTTACAACCAAACACAATTCAACATGCAGTTTGTTGAATTCATGTCTCCAGCTCAACCAAAAATCTAAGTTAAAGAATACGACTAAATCTAATCTAATCAAATTTGCAATGCACTTTAAATAACGTCTGATTTGATTTAGTCCTATTCTTTAACTTTGATGTTTAGTTGAGCTTGAGATGAGAATCCAACATATTAATGATTAAATTGAAGATTAAATTTGAAATCAACCAAAGCTTGAAACCCTAGGCCTATATGTATTACCTATTTTTAGTTGAACCCTGGGTTGAATTGAAACCCAGCAGCTGTTGATGACTTTGCAAATACTATATAGGCCTAAATAGTATCATTGACGATACTATTTAATTTGCTCTTTTAAACCTACCCTTTAGAATGACTTCAATAGCAACAGTGAATATATTTAGTTATAAAGAGGTCTCTGAATAATCATTCTCACAATAGCACATGGGTAGTAGTCAGTGACAAATATAAAAGCTGGGCTTTGTTAAAACCCTGGACGGGACACTAAATGAATAGCTATAGATCAACTCTCCAGTAGGAGGTGCTGCCCAGCCTTGTTAATTTTCATATAGTGGATATAACGTTGAAGATCTGATATTTGAAATGTACAAAAATTCAACATATTTCATACAAGGTTTGTCTATGTTGAAATTGTCTACAATGATGACAAAATCCTGTGGTTGAAATTTCACCCTTAATCCAATGTATTTTCCACATAAATTCCATGTCACATAACACTGACAAATTACGTTGAAACAACGTTGATTCAACCATTTTGTGCCCAGTGGGTTGACACCATGGACATTTATATTTTAGGATAAGTGTTGCCCTTGTCCTCCACTTAAAACATAGCTCATGGGTCAGCCAAGATCTAGCATAGCTTCACGAGGGATGAAGAGAGGAACATTTCTGGCCAGAATGTCACAGCAACATACTGAAGTGTGTCATAATAGTTTTGGGTGATGTGTGTTCCAGAAAAGAGGCTAGCAAAGATCTGGGGGAGAGAGAATAGGAAGGGAGGAAGAAAGAAGGGGAAACAGGGTTTCTCAGGGTCTCCTGTTGCATCAGGCAAGGTGGCACTAAGAGAGGAGCAGGCTATGCTGCTTCTGCTCATGTCAGCACATGCTCAGTCCTGCTGTACCAGCTGATGTGCAGCTGTGTTTGGAGTCTGCCCTTCTGCCTGACATGGATGCGACACACATGAAAGCAAAGCACACACTCCCCATAACAACCACAACCACTAAGCACACTGCATTAGAGAAGAAATATAAGAGGTTTGTTTGTAGAGCGGAGTGACAAAACAAAGCATTTTCTGCTTTATTAACTGTGAGTTCCAAATACTCTGCACACAAACACTATTTTCATGCTCTCTGACGAATAAGTAAGAATTATGGGAGAATGAATACATTGACATGTATGTGTGTGCATGTGTGTGCGTGTGTGTGCGTGTGTGTGTGCATGTGTGTGCGTGCATGTGCACCTAAATATGTTTGA
Source organism: Salvelinus fontinalis (assembly GCF_029448725.1). Lineage (NCBI taxonomy): Eukaryota > Metazoa > Chordata > Actinopteri > Salmoniformes > Salmonidae > Salvelinus > Salvelinus fontinalis. The sequence goes on along the minus strand of NC_074672.1, from coordinate 15,098,720 downwards.
GGAGGCAGGGCAAGCCAGCCACTTCAGGATAGCATTGTCCTCAGAGACAAGATGGCCTCCTTTGCCTCCTGGGGGGAGAAGTAAGTCAACAATGCAATGTTTGTCAAGCCAAGTCTTCACCCAATTAGCTCAAATTCTTGAGGCCCACTTTCTAAACTGCTGTTTGCACCGCAGTGCACCAGGGACCCTGGGTGGGGGCCTTATTGTGTGAATCAGTGAACAACAGGTAGCTAGTCAATAGAAAACGTATTATTGCTAATCAGTTTCGGGTGTCTCTATTTTTGATTGAATATAGAAAACTGGGTGGGCAGGCACAAATATAAAACACTGGAAATCACTGAACCGTTGATAGTCACTCACTGAAATACTGTATGTGGTCATTTTGGCTTTGGATCCCTGCAACTAAATCTCAACACACAGACAGATCTGGGGTGACAAAGCAGCAGCACACAGTAACAGACTAAATGGCTTACTTAATATACCACATGGCCTGACACAAAGCATGGCCTGACACCCTGGACTGTATCACTAGCTATATCAAGATGTTGCATAAGAGTTAGAAGGGGATAGTTTTACAGGATTAAAAAAGAACAAGTTTATGACAATGGGCACACAGGCTGTATATGGGCTCAGAAATCCAGGGCAACCTCCCCCTCACACACAACGACCAATGAAGTCAGGGGACACCAATGAAGTCAGGGGATACTTGTGGCTGTGGTATTCTATACTGGGAGGGAGGGCTCACAGAGCCAAAATAGTCAGCAGTGCTCACGGTTCTGATGTCAGACAACCAGAAAACAACCAAACTCCAAACTGCTCGTATTATCATGAGAAGGACAGGGTGTCAGGACCATAGAGATATACCATGTTCTATATCTATGGTCAGGACAGGCAGAGAACAAGATTAGAAACCCTGGCCCTGATTCGACTACCCTGGACAGATGCTGGTGGCTTCATCAGTGTGTTAACAATAAAACCCTTTCACTTAAATGATCCCCAACATAAGATATTGATGGTTAATGGCAGGATGAGAGCAGTTGATTGAGTTGCTCCACTGTTAGGAGCCATTTTATAGACTTTTATTGACATTAACCAGGTTTCCATCCAACCTTTTTATGCGAGTTAAGTACATGTCGGATAATTTTTTTTAATGACACTGCCTGATGGAAACAGAACATTTGTCGGTAAACTTTCCAAATGTCGACAAAACAAAATATGCTATGCGGGATCTTTTTGTCTGTAAAATTAAATATGCGAGAACTGTCGGTAGAAACGCTTTTATGCTCAAATATTTATATAATGGGCCTCCCGGGTGGCGCAGTGGTCTAGGGCACTGCATCGCAGTGCTAACTGCACCACCAGAGTCTCTGGGTTCGCCCCCAGGCTCTGTCGCAGCCGGCCGCGACCGGGAGGTCCGTGGGGCGACGCACAATTGGGCTAGCGTCGTCCGGGTTAGGGAGGGTTTGGCCGGTAGGGATTTCCTTGTCTCATCGCGCTCCAGCGACTCCTGTGGCGGGCTGGGCGCAGTGCGCGCTAACCAAGGAGGCCAGATGCACGGTGTTTCCTCCGACACATTGGTGCGGCTGGCTTCCGGGTTGGAGGCGCGCTGTGTTAAAGAAGCAGTGCGGCTTGGTTGGGTTGTGCCTCGGAGGACGCATGGCTTTCGACCTTCGTCTCTCCCGAGCCCGTACGGGAGTTGTAGCGATGAGACAAGATAGTAATTACTTGCGATTGGATACCACGAAAATTGGGGAGAAAAGGGGATAAAATGTATAAAAAAATAAAATAAAATAAAAATATATATATTTATATAATAACCATTACATCGAAGTAAACTAGCAGTCACACGATGACATGTTGTGTGACCCTTCCACTACGACTCGTCGGGAAACCATGCAGTTTATTAGGCTACAGATGAAATAAATTATGATGAACTTCACAGGGTTGTGAAAGTTGATGATCTTGAGGATCCTTTACAGAAAATATCAAGGGTCTTATTCTGGTGACATGATCATTGATGCTTGGCTTTAGTACCTGCACTGTATCTGCGAGAAGTTGACTAGAGCGCACGTGCCAATACCATTGTGGGCACACTCGCTATATAACGCAAACATTTGTTTTGTGAGAAACCATCAGTAGAGTTGAAAATGCAATGGAAACCCATTTAACTTGTTTTTTTTTATTTGGTACATGGGAATTTAATATATTATTTTTATTTATTTTTATTTTTTTATTTTACCGTTATTTTACCAGGTAAGTTGACTGAGAACACGTTCTCATTTGCAGCAACGACCTGGGGAATAGTTACAGGGGAGAGGATGGGGATGAATGAGCCAATTGTAAACTGGGGATTATTAGGTGACCATGATGGTTTGAGGGCCAGATTGGGAATTTAGCCAGGACACCGGGGTTAACACCCCTACTCTTACGATAAGTGCCATGGGATCTTTAATGACCTCAGAGAGTCAGGACACCCGTTTAACGTCCCATCCGAAAGACGGCACCCTACACAGGGCAGTGTCCCCAATCACTGCCCTGGGGCATTGGGATATTTTTTAGACCAGAGGAAAGAGTGCCTCCTACTGGCCCTCCAACACCACTTCCAGCAGCATCTAGTCTCCCATCCAGGGACTGACCAGGATTATGACATCAAGCACAGCCTTTAATCTGCAACAAGTCAATTTGATGGGAACACCTCTCTAGTGGGAAAATGCGCATATTGTTTTTATGCAGATTTTAGAATATTCACATGAAAATCTGGAACCAATTTGATGGAAACCTAGCTATTGATTGTTTGAGTTGATCGCTAGAACTGACCCTCACATTCCAGACGAGTGAAGGGGGCCCTATACTAACATCAGTATATGTGCTTAATTGAATCAAGTGTCAAGCCTGTCACAGTGCAGAGTCAAAACGCTAGAAACAGACACTGCTCCTTGTCCCAGATAATTCAATTATGCTGCTATTGTCATCGAGGTTACTTGTAAAACTATGGAAGCCATCTGCCATTACCAACAAACAGTTGAGTCAACATGTATCAGATTACTGCCAAATGGAAACCCAAAAAGAAGTTGATCTTTGATAGCGATTTATGATATGCTTGAAAATGCACCCGAAACAGAAAAACCACAACAACAGAAAAACCACAACAACACTTTCCATTATCGTCATGTAAACCACAGGAATTACAGGGGGCTTAACTTTTGATCAAATTAAAAACATAGTAGTAGCAGACAGACAGGCAGACAGACGTGACAGATTTTTCTGTTAGAGAGCAAATAGGTGAGAAACAAGACATGATCTCGGGTATAGTCTTATTCTTATAGTGTTTGATAAAGTGCCATATCCTACAATTCACATCACTTGAATGCAGGGCCAGGCTACATCTTATACATTATCCTTATGACCCAAGGACTGTGAAGCTCTGTCTGAAGAGAGATATTCACAGACCATTTTGAATGAATTGAAAACATTATGTCACTAGCACAAGGACTGTATCAAGTTGAAAAGTACACTGATTAATATTTATACAAGAACAAGTGGCATGATCAAAGTATATTGACAGAATGAAGATATGTTATAGACACCAGTATTTTCCCCAAGAAGAAAAGCTGTTACCATTGATTTTATTGCAGTCACTAATAAGCAACCAATTCTAGATGCTGACCAGTTTCTTTCACTACCATTCCATCATTGTTTTATGTAGCCCTAGGTTACCTTTATTGTCTGCAGCTACCACCTATAACTTAATAAACGTAATAATCAGTTCCTTCTGGGTACCAAGTGAGTTAAATTATCTACCATTGCATCATTTTGCAAATAATGGAATTGTGGTCAAATATTGCCAATTTTCCTGAAGTGTTTCAAGTGAAGTGAGTGTGATTCAGACATAAGTTTGAGAAACTTTAAAGCATGTAGACGCCAGACAGACTATGAATAGACTGTTTCTATGGACAGAATTAGATCAGATCTAATCCACTAGAGATTCTATTTTGTCACATTACTTTTAACAGCATCTTTATGAAAAGTATAATTAGTGTGTGGGGAATTATATATGTTCAACTATGGTATATGTAACAACACTTGAACTGAAACACTCAAGAAACAAATAGCCAATACGTTTCTTATTTTGTAATAACGTTTTGAAAATAATTAACTGCGTTTATTTTCTTTGGGAAATAAATAAGGTTGCTGTGCGTGCAACGGTGTGAGCACTAGAGCAGATGATCTACAAAAGCTTGTTCACCAGAAATAAATGAAACTTCAAAATAAAAGTATGCAAAAAATAACTTACATTCACCAGATGACAGGTAAATATCAACGAGACGATAAGTCCAGAGACCTTGTGGATCCGCGTGCCCATGTTCCACCAACCCAGCACAGGCTGCAAATGCTGGGGAAAGGAAAATCAAGGTCTTCTGGCCACTGAAGTAATATAAAGGTGCACCTCTACACTTTCTACGTCCCACACGCGGCGGGACTTCATCAACAGAAAATGATCCCTTTGTGCGTTTTGTTATGTAAACAGAACAAAAATATTTATCAAAAGTGCCGTGAAATAGATAGATCGGTTTGCGTCACTTCGGACCCACTGTCGTTTGCACTCAAAACTTCGACTTGTAATGCGAGCGCAAGTCAGTGAGTCACTGGGAAGTCTGACGCTATTGAGACACACGAGCCACTTCCCTGCATAAAAGGCGGAATGGAATTCAGGGAGTGCTGCTGATAGGCAGTCTTAATCACTCCGTGAGGAGACGCCACATAGAACATATTTAGCGTTACAGTTTTAAAACAACCACATTAGTTCAAAATGTGTTTTAGGCTACAAAGTTAAAAGAACAAATTGAATTGGATCATACATTTGATTTAATGTATAGATTAATACTTATGCATAATTACGTTAAATAACTCACCAATTTGAAATCCACTCGGATGCAAATGTTGTACTTTTTCCTAATCACTTGACCGGTCACAGAATGATGCCCTCTTGGCATGTATTTTAGATCTACTCTCATGCCCGCCAAAGACGTGTGGCTCGCTTTTGTCATGCATAACCACCATCCAAACCAAAAGTGGTTTGGGGGAAGAGATACTACACGATGTGGATCACTTTACCTTTAAAGCATGAACTATTCCAGGTGAAATTACTGTAGCCTGTAGGCCTATGTGGAAAGTTTGCAACAGTGGTTTAGGCCTACCTTGATGCTGGTGAAGTCTGCACATCGGCGCCCTCTGTTGATCTCAAATCAGTTGCCCTTGAATCAATTGCCCTTGTGGCCCATCATGAAGGCTTGATGACGTTTCTCCACTGCATATCAGATAATGAATTTATGTGATTAACAGTACATTACAAACATACTATTCTTCATGAAATCAATACACAAAACCATAATTAAGCAAGTACTTTTCTAAAATGATAATAGTGTAAGCCTAGAGTAACAATTTAACAATAACTGAAACAATTGTGTTACTGGACACCATTGCAAACAAAAAGAGACTTGCTCTAACAGTTTAGCCTACAGATGAACTATTAAGCCTACTAACCTTTAGGCCTGAAGCAAGTAGGCCAGGTCTGGCTATTTTCAACCCATGCTCCATCCCCTGAACACTTACAAAGAGAGCATTTACTGACAGTGGATTTATGTTTGTGTTCATTCATATCCATAATTGGTACAAAGAACGCCTCCATCTCAAGAGATCACACCGAGCAGCTGCTGTCAATTAAGAGTTTAACCCTGGAATTTCAGCTGCAGCTTGTTCCATTATGTTTCCACTCCTTCTCAAAGGCTGCAACAACACTGATTAACAGAATAGATATGTGTAGTTACATAGGCATGCATGGTACAGTGAAAGTACAGTGTAATACGATGTAACTACACTATAATTGCATTATACCTGCATGTAATGCATATGCATTAGCCAGTGTAATGTGGAACCAACGTTACATTGAATTCAGGTGCCAAAGTTGCATTGCATGCCACCGTTATATGAACACAAAAATACATACTGTAAATTGTGATCGGCTCCAGGGTTAGAGCAGGCTCCTCTGCTCTTCCTTGGCTTTTCACCTGCCCCAGTTCCTAGGACGATGAAAGCGGTGTGCAGGATGAGAGACTACAGGCATGCGAGGCACATTGGACTCACTCCAATTTTCCTACCGCTCCAACAGATCCACAGAACATGCCATTTCCATCGCTATTCACATGGCATGACATATGGACAAGAGTAATGCCTACAGTATCCGTCAAAAGTTTGGACACACCTACCAATTCAAGGGTTTTTCTTATCTTTAATATTTCTACATTGTACAATAATAGTGAAGACATCAAAACTATGAAATAACACATATGGAATCATGTAGTAACCCCCAAAAAAGTGATAAACAAATCAAATATATTTTATATTTGAGATTCTTCAAAGTAGCCACCCTTTGCCTTAACTTCTCAGCGTCCACAACCACAAGGCCCTCCAGCGGGTGGTGAAGACTCCCACCCATCCAGGACATCTACTCAAAACGGTGCCTGAGGACAGCATCATCAAGGACCCCTCAAACCCCAGCCACGAGCTGTTCACTCCCTTACCGTTGGGCAGACATTATCAGAACATGAGGCCTGATCCCAACAAGCTCTGAGACAGTTTCTATCTACAAGCCATCAGACTGCTGAACACTTGAACTGGACTGACCACCTGCTCTGATTCTCCATACCTTAGCACACATGCACTCACACAGGCTTGCTGCTACCAGACGTGTATTTACTATAGCTAATGCACAATTTAAGCACCCCAATGCACGTGTACATATTGGACCACACATTGTGCCTTCCTGTATTATACTTATGCTAAAGTGTTTATTATATTCTACTGCCTTTGACTTTATGTTTGTGATCTTATCTTTTATTATTTATTGTTGTTGTTGCATTGTGAAGGAACCTGTAAGTAAGCATTTTATTGTACAGTGTATACCATGTGCATCCTGTACATACGACTAATAACACTTGAAAGGACTGTTCCTGGATACTACCAAGGTGTGGTGGTCTTTTCTGGCACTTTTACAGTCGCCGAAGCATCACCCAAGTGGGTGATACACTTTGGGGACTTGACGACCCAGCCCACCTAGAGATGAGCTGAACATCGTAGACGTTATGAAGAGCTCTTGTGTCCTGACGGACATTTCTCCTGTCTGTAGGCCTACTATCTATGCTCCCCCACATCAAGCAACTGCTTCTCCATACTGCCTCGATATCTTATCATCTTAAACTGTGGAAGCCAAACACCCAATAATCTGCCATCTGTTTTTGTGTTTGTTTTTTAAAGAGACTATGAGATTGTTTGTATTGAAAAGCACAATATAAAATAAATATATTATTATTCTCTTGGATTCAAGAATCACAAAGAATTATTTGTGTTGCAGGACTCTGAATCCACAATGGTGTGATTTGGAATATAAATGAAAATCATCCACCATTACAGATTGATTTTTATGTATTGTGGACCACAGTTCGGGAAACACTGTTTCACGTCATAGACTCAGATGTTGAGGATTTGGTCTGTGTATGGTATGTACACAGACCAAATCCCCAACACCTGACTCACAGACTCCATCTATTGGACACTTACCATTATATCCTTCAACTTCTACTGTGTGAAGTATTCAAATGTAATAGAGACATAAGCAGTACTATATTTATATCTAGGTGTGAATTCTTTCCCCAAGAAGCTCTCTCCTCTAGTGCAGCCAAATGTGCATGGCTTCCAGCCAAGATACTCCAATGATAGATTCTAACGTTTGCATTAGATTCAGGCAATGGACAACTGAGCTAAAAATGACAATTGACTAAGGCTACAGACATAGTGAGCCAGTCAACTCTACAGTATCTCATTAAATTGAATGAATGCAACGGTAACCTTCAAATAAAAAAAACTGTGTAGAAAGACAACCAGAACAGAGCATTACATTTGGACATCACAACATTCAGCTATAGTACATTAATACCCATTCACTGAACACCCATTCACCTAAAACTAAATCCCTCAAGATGAAAACAACATATTATAAACAATAGATGTTCTGACTAAAAGTAAAGGTTATCAAATCAAATGTATTTATAAAGCCCTTTTTACATCAGCAGAAAGTGGTTATACAGAAACCCAGCCTAAAACCCCAAACAGCAAGAAATGCAGAAGCACGGTGGCTAGGAAAAACTTCCTAGATAGGCAGGAACATAGGAAGAAACCTAGAGAGGAACCAGCCTCTGCGGGGTAGGCCAGTCCTCTTCTAGCTGTGCCGGGTGGAGATTATAAGAGTACATGGCCATTAAGGCCAAATCGTTGTTCAAATGTTCATAGATGACCAGCAGGGTCAACTAATAATCACAGTGGTTATAGAGGGTGCAGTACCGATTCATATTTTGCAGAGCGCTTCAAGGAAAACCATTGGTTTTTATTGATTACAATGTTTTTGATTGTCACAAAGATTTTGCAATCTTGTAAGAGCAAACATTGAGTGTAAAAACAAGAAAAGAAAGAACATTTTAAAAGAACAAACATTCAATTCCAATCTTGGTCCTTTTGTTCACATATCCAAATAAACATTGATAGAGGATCTTTTTTTTTAATGGCACATGAAGAGACAAATATTTCCTGAGAGTTTCGTCATGCCTGGATTGGTCTCTGGCAGGGCAGGACTTGAAAGTAGAGAAGTTTGCGTAGAAAGTTAAAGGAACCAGGCATCTGTTTGTAGAGGCCTTTGGCTGAGTTTTGTGAAACTTCATTGTTTACCTGACCACAAACAAAAACATTGATAGCTTCATAAGAGAATATCCTTACTGCCGTTCAAAATAAAAATACAGCTTTATAATACACATTTTTTTAAACAAAAAATTAACTGTATTGCCAATTTTTTTAACAATATTAAAAACAACAAACTCACCATCATTAACATGGTGACCAGGTCATTAGCGGCAGCATTGTCTTCTAAGACGTTATCCAGTGTTTCTACATACCAGGAGCCAGCTTGTGTATCTCTCCAGGAGACGTAACCTGTTCAAGTCACACAGACAAACAGCCATCAGGGCGACAGGCATACTAATGACACTTTCTTGCGATTGATCACCACAAATAAGTATTGTATTTGAGAGCAACACCCCCCCACCCCCACACACACCTGGGAAGGTGGAGTAGGACACCAGTATGTCGCTGGGTGTGGGCAGTGTGGCCCTAGCGTCTGGCTCATCAGACGGAGTGCTCAGAGAGTCACTGCTGGAGGAAATGGGCATGGCGTCCGTCTGGTCATCTGTTCCTCCAATACAAGGCCTATCCTCGTCAGGAGTCACCTCAAAGCCTGTGTCTCTCTCACCTGCCAGACCACAATGCATAGAACATTATACAAGCTATTTAAATGTATTATCTTTATTAGAGATATAGATCATGAACGTAATAGACATAGTAACATCCCATCTACAGTACCAGTCAAAAGTTGACAGAGCTACTCCTTCCAGAGTTTCTTTAATTTTTACTATTTTCTACATTATACAATAATAGTGAAGACATCAAAACTATGAAATACCACATATGGAATCATGTAGTAACCAACAACAAAAAAAGTGTTAAACAAATCAAAATATATTTTACATTTGAGGTCCTTCAAATAGCCACCCTTTCCCTTAATGACAGCTTTACACTCTTGGCAATCTCTCAACCAGCTTCATGAGGTAGTCACCTGGAATGCATTTCAATTAACAGGTGTGTGTGTTTAAAGTTAATTTGTGGAATTTCTTTCCTTCTTAATGCCTTTGAGCCAATCAGTTTGAGCCAACAGAAAATAGCCCTATTTGGTAAAAGACCAAGTCCATATTATGGCAAGAACAGCTCAAATAAGCAAAGAGAAATGGCATGTATGTCAGTCAATCCAGGAAAATTTCAAGAACTTTCAATGTTTCTTCAAGTGCAGTCCCAAAACCATCAAGCACTATGATGAGACTGGCTCTCATGAGGACCGCCACAGGAAAGGAAGACCCAGAGTTACCTCTGCGGTGAGGAACACCTCATGAGGATAAGTTTATAAGGTTTTTGTGAGACGCAGAGTAGGTGAACGGATGATCTCTGCATGTGTGGTTTGCACCTTTAAGCATGGAGGAGGTGGTGTGGGGGTGATTTGCTGGTGACACTGTCAGTGTAAGGGCTATTTGACCAAGAAGGAGAGTGATTGAGTGCTGCGTCAGATGACCTGGCCTCCACAATCACCCGATCTCAACCCAACTGAGATGGTTTGGGATGAGTTGGACCGCAGATTGAAGGAAAAGAAGCCAACAAGTGCTCAGCATATGTGGGAACTCCTTCAGGACTGTTGGAAAAGAATTTCAGGTGAAATGGTTGAGAGAATGTCAAAAGTGGTTGAGAGAATGTCAAAATATCAACAGTGTGCAAAGTTCTCATCAAGGCAAAGGGTGGCTACTTTGAAGAATCTCAAATATAAAATATATTTAGATTTGTTTAAGACTTTTTGGTTACTACATGATTCCATATGTGTTATTTCTTAGTTTTGATGTCTTTACAATGTAGAAAATAGTACAAATAAAGAAAAACCCTTGAATGAGCAGGCATGTCCAAACTTTTGACTGGTACTGTACATATTAGTATCCTAGCCTGGACTCCAGCAGTTCTAGGTTTCTCGAACGTGAATCCGGGGTGGTGACTGGCAGAGAGAGATTTCCTCCACTGTTGGGAGATGTAACCCAGTGTACAGACTAGTATTACAACACATTTATAACACTATTGTTACAGTGCTGCATAAGCAGTACTAAGTGATCACTAAGCATAAGAAACGCCTACAGCGAAGTTGTCTTACCTCCCCCACAGGCCTGGATGAAGAAGAGCTTGGGCTTGCCCTGTAGGGATGGGCAGTTCTGACCATTGAGGTAGTTTGTGATGAGCTGAACTGGGACATTGGGCCCATCCACTCCAAGCACTGCACCAGGGAAGCGATTGTGACTTACCTTAAAAAATATGCAATGAAATAACATTATTCATCTCCTGAAAGACAAACCTTTCTACTTTCTATGCATTTGTAAAAGGATATGAGTCTCTTACCTCCGTCCCATGTGATAACATGATCACCACACAACAATCATATTGTGAATGATCCTTCTTGGACAAAGCTGATAGCTCCTGCCTTATTTGCTGAAATATAGTTATTACTGTAAGCATTAGATCATTAGGCCAGTATCTAAGTTAATCATGAATAGATATAAAGGAGAGTAGCTGAGGAAATCCTCACATTCTGTTTCAGGTTTCTCTTGACAAGGACAATAAAGTTAAGGGATTGAAATCTTCTCTCCAGTTTGTCGCAGTCTATGTTGGACCCTGTGCGGTTATTCAGCTCTGACTGAGGCTCAAAATCGACATTGTTTATGATCAGGCAGTGTCCACAGGGGCTGGCATCCATCTTATAACTCTGAGAGAACATGAAAGAAAAGCATGCATTGATTCCACAGTATATCCAAACTATAAAATTAGGGAACTGGTTAGACTCAAATTTAGACTTGTTATAATCTTGACGAGGCAAGATACAGTATGTGGATTTATATAGCATAATATGTGAAGTTAAATTCAACAGAAGTGAGACACAACAACTCCGCTGGAGAGTACTGTTGATAACCACAATGGGGAACGGATGCTACATTTGCCCTATAGTACAGAGCCAAAAGGCAAGATAACTTACCTGAATACTGTCACGTCTAACTCTTCCTGTTGCCCTGGGTTTTCCAAACTCCCTTTCAGGGGCTGTAATAAACATCACCACTTTTATACTTGAATATTCAGAGACATATGTCAAAGTACTTACAGAAAATTTTTATGATCACATACATAAACTTGGAGTGGTAGGCGTAGGCAAAGGCCTAACTGGTTGACTTGGATAGACAGGGGTAATAGGCAAAGGCCTAACTGGTTGACTTGGATAGACAGGGGTTACCACAGTGTCCATATGAGAGTCTGTCAAAATAGAGCAAAATCCAAAGCAAATATGAACATTTCAGTAGTATGGACCGACATTGCAATGAATCACAGATTATATTTAACCACATAGGCATACTTACAAACTGGCAAAGGCCTAACAACTGTCCGGACATGGACAGGCAGAGGTAGAGGCTGGCTCTGCGGTTCCCCCGCCAACAGGAGATCTGGCAGGCTATGCTGTCCTTTCTCACGAAGGCACTCTATTAAAGCTGGGAAGGCCCGACTCCCTCGAGTCTCCAGGTCTCGAACCAACTGTCTGGCTTGGTCTCGTCTGGTTCCTGATCTCTGAAATTGAGGAACAAGGCATGGGCTTGTGAGAACTGAAAGCAGCATATGATACTTGGTTAGAATTCCAGACTTCGCTGTGTGCAAAAGCATGGGAATGAGGATAGCCTAATCATGATGATGTCTATCATGAATCGGGATTCTTGCAAGACAGACAATAATTGTCAAGAAGAATAGCGTCACACCTTACCTTTATCTCGTCGATCATGTCTTGAGTAAAGATTCCTTTTGACAGAAGTCCATCATACATATCTGATGGGTTCAGGTCTCTCACGAGATTGACCCTATTGCGTTGGAGAATCCTTTTGTGTCTCTCCTCCATTCTGTAGGCTTATATGAGGCATGAAACAGGAACTCTGCAATGATTATGTGGCAGAGAAGAGAAATGACCAAACCAGTGCCACTGCCATAAGTGTTCCTAAAAATGTATTTACATGGTAGTTACAAAGACAATCCCAGTACTACGAAATATTAATGAGCAATACAAACAGCAAACAGGCAGAGAAGACAAAGATCACTTTATTGTCCAATTGTACACAAGGTTAAAAGGAAATTCGACTTCCGCGTTATACCAACCGTTCCGAAAGACACACAAACATAAGTTGGAGTGGTTAGAGCAGAGGGTAGCCATACTGTGGGGCCCGTGGATCAGTTGTGGGGTTTAACGGCCTTGCTTAAGGGCACAATGGCAGGAGATGGGATCTAGGATGTCTATAATGCGGGTGCAAACTCACTTCTCACTTCTTTATTACCCGGCAGACCCAGGATTCGAACTGGCTGCTTCGCGAAAAATTGTGAAAATGTACCTGCCTAAGACATTCATAGTCGCTAACTACCTTTATCGCCTATTGACGATAGTATCTTCTAGCCAAAGTCGTTTTGTTAAGAGCCCCAACGCTCGTTCTGAATGTTAAAATGCCTCGCTTGCAGGATGGTTTTGGAAACATAAGAAAAGCATCTTTAAATAAAAAAAATTAAATAAGTAAAAATTAAAGAACAAAAAAAAAGAACAAAAAAAGCTTTCTAGGGTTAGGGTTCCCACATGGCCAAATTTCCATGTTACAGCGCTTGTTCATGGAAAACAGACGGAAGACAGAGGCATACCTGTGCAAATAGCTATCGAGCCTCCAAAGACCTATGTGTAAATGGAAGACGTTCACTACAATATTGTCACTGAAAAATACTGTGTTAAAACCAGTTTATACAGTGTGAGTGTGCTAGTAAGTTTATATTTTGCATTTGTGAAATGTTATATTTTGATGCGATTTGAAAGTAGAGGGTTTTATGTTTCTAGAACAAGTACCACAATTGAGAATCGATTCATGTTTAGATGGGAGTATTTGGCTGTTTTGGTTGTCAGAGCCAAATCGCCTCTAAACTGAATATGTAAGGTCCTTGGACTAAGGAATAACGTTAGGTCCTTTAGTCCATTATTGGACTAGTATTATACCTGCCTTTCCATAACCATCTAAATATGGTATTATGGACATAGAAATATAATTAATTCAAATGTTATGATTATAGACACATTAATGGGTCCAACACATACTTTGAGCAAAATTCTAGCAGTTGTTTCTCAATTAAACTCGTTAGAAAAGTCCATTTAAACGTTCTGTACCATTCGCAAACAGGCTAGCTAGCTACATAATGAAACGACATTGACCAGGGCTAAAGTAATGTTACACGGACGTCTTGAGCTGAGTTTCAAAATACAGTATATTTATACATATTTAACTGTATACATGTAGTATACAGTTGTAAATTAGAATACAAATAACACACTGAATATAATGACAAACAGTGGTGATACATATATATTTACCTGCTCCGTGTCATCTCCTCACAGGCTGAAATCTCCCTTTCTATTTCACAACCGACTTCCTTGTTTACATCACACATCTTCGTGATTGATGGATAGTAATAGACCCCAATTCCCACAATGCTTTTCGGTGTATCTGATCCCTCCTTCACACTGGATGCAGTCCCGGTAGGTTATCATTTACGGAGGAGAGATAACGTTAGAGAGCTCAGATGATGCTTCAAATCACACATTTTCCATGCTTTTCATTCGCAGAACAGCAGTGACAGATACATTTTAGATGAATGTGACAGAAGAACAGTTGATCCAACCAGATTCTTGAGGTGCGTGTATGTTTTTTTCAACAAGCTAGCCTGGATAGCTAGCGAGCTCTCTATTATAAATTGATTGCATAGCAATGTGGTGATTCAAGTCAATGGCAATGTAATGCATGTGTTCTGTTTTAAATCTTCACATGTGGCAATTATAATGCCATTGCCTGCTAAATGCTGTGTTTAGATGGTTATTTTTGTCTGTGTATATTTTCCCTTTGGCATTCAAATCTTCCTTTTACCGATACAGACTCATTTGCTTAACCTTAGCTAGACATCCCATCAGGCAGATATGTTCTATCTGACTGTCTTTGTTGGTGCTTTCCAGACAAAAACACATGGCAAGAAGAACAAGGATGTTTTTGACATTTCCTGGTATAGTGGTTGTCTGTCTGCATCTTCTGGGTGGCTCAATGGAGACAGCCAATGAAGTAGACCCATACAAGATTCTTGGAGTGACCAAAAGTGCAAGTCAAGCTGAAATCAAGAAAGTGTACAAGCGCCTAGTTAGGGAATGGTAAGAACATCTTTAACTGACCCCTTCTCTTCTGGGTGTCAGGACTCCGTGGATATATTTAGCATTAAGATGATTGACCCTGTTTACAAAAATACATGGCCAGTGATGCATGGTCCTTTATTTCTGTAAGGCATCCGGACAAAAACAAAAACGAAGGCGCTGAAGATATGTTCATCAAGATTACCAAATCTTATGAGGTAAGAGAGTATCCAATATTTGCCAACATTAAAACCTCAGCAGTTTACTGTAAATGCATTATTCAGAAGGGAAGGCTCCACCCTCTGTTAACCATATGCATCTGCTTTCTACCCAAACTCTAAGATATTATCCAATGAGGAGAAGAGAACCAACTATGACCGATATGGCCAGACTGATGACACCCAGCCGTATGGTCATGGTCACTATGGTCACCGCCACGACCACTTCTACTTCGACGAGTCCTTCTTCCACTTCCCATTCAACAATAAGGGCAACCGGGAGTTTGCCGACAGCAAGTACGCTCTGCACTTCAACCAGTATGTGAATGACGTGGTGCCTGACAGCTATAAGAGACCGTACCTGATCAAAATCACTTCCGACTGGTGTTTCAGCTGTATCCACATTGAACCGGTCTGGAAAGAGGTTGTGTTGGAGCTGGAAGCCTTGGGTAGGAAAATTATGAAATGCATTACACAAATGAAAATGACTCAGCGCCTTCACCTTCCACATGACAGTGTGTTACATTTACATTACATGCTAGTCTTCTAGCAGACACTCTTATCCCAAGCGACATACAATCAGTGCATTCAACTAAAGTAGGTAAAATAACCATACGGAGTCTGGGGTTTGGCTGATTGTGTTCAACTGGTGTGTTATGTCTCAGGTGTGGGGATTGGTGTGGTGGACGTTGGTTATGAGAGACGTCTGGCCAATCACCTCGGTGCTCACCGCACCCCATCCATACTGGGGGTCATCAACGGGAAAGTGACCTTCTTCCACTACGCTGTGGTGAAGGAGCACCTGAGGCAGTTTGTGGAGGACCTGCTCCCTCAGAGACTGGTTGAGAAGGTAAAATTACATGTTTTTGGCAGATTTGTTTTCTGACTCACCATTGTTGGCATCTCAGCAATTATGTTTACAAAAAATAAACTGTTTCAGGTTACAGACAGAAACGACTTTCAATTCCTGAACAGCTGGCATGAGCAGAACAAGCCGCACGTTCTTCTGTTTGACCAAGTGCCTGTAGTTCCACTCTTGTACAAGGTAAGCCATTGTCTAGATCAGGCCTGGGCAATTCCAGTCCTCAGGGTCCTGATTGGTGTCACACTTCTCCCCCATCCTTAGCAAACATCTGATTTAAACTAATTGTCTTTTTAACTGAAGATCATGATTAGTTGATTATTGGAGTCAGGTGTGTTAGCTGGGGCTGGGGCAAAAGGGTGACACCAATCAGGCCCCTGAGGACGGGAGTTGCCCTGGTCTAGATTAGTCAGTCTGGCATCAGTTTTAACCACCACTGAGAGCGCTGTTCTGACTAACTATTATTTACTTCCTTCCGGAGCATAGACCATTGACAACAGCTTTCTAATACTTGCTTACAGTTGAGTTTTTGCTCTTATATTTTTTAGCTGACTGCTTTCGCCTATAAGGATTATGTTCAGTTTGGATACGTGGACCAGGGCCTGTCAGAGACTGCGAACCTACTGAAGCAGTTCAACATCAACACCTACGCCCCCACCATGCTGGTCTTTAAGGAGAGTACAGACAAGCCTGCAGACATTATACAGGTAGATACTAGATGCTTTACTAGACTCGACTACTGTGGATCCTCTTACTTTTCCACCAGACAGTTTGATTGAATAATTAAATAGCATTTGAATACCTGAGAAGTATCTTAGGTATTACTGACATATTATCTGTATTACTGACATATTATCTGTATTACTGACATATTATCTGTATTACTGACATATTATCTGTATTACTGACATATCATTGATTATATTTAGAGATGCTGTGTTTGTTGTTAATTAAGCTGATTAGAGACATGGCATTTCATGTCATTGATACCTATGTGTCGTTGTTCTCCTCTAGGCTAAAGGGATGAAAAAACAAATCGTCGATGAATTTATAACAAACAACAAGTTTCTCCTCGTCCCTCGACTGGTGAACCAGAAACTGTTTGATGAACTTTGCCCTGTGAAGCAGTTCCACCGACGCAGGAAGTAAGCTTATGCTTTTTATTTCCTTTTTGGCTGAAGTCTATGTCTATTTTTAAACATATCGTTTATGAACAGCCAGTTTACATGATTTCACTTTTGCATCATATTCCCAAACATCTGTCTTTTAGGTACTGTGTTCTACTGATCACTGGTGATGAGGAGTCCTATACCATAGGAAACCAGGCCTTCCTCACATTTGCCTCTACCAACACTCTGGAGGTGGTGAGGTTTGCCTACGTCTACCAAAGACTGCAACAATCACTGTGTGATATTCTGCTGAAGACTAAGGACAGCACACCTCCACCACCACAGGTAAGTGTATGCTAACATAGCTGTAGTGGAGACTGTAGAGTGCCATATTAAATATGAACTTTGTTAATGTGATCTCCTTTGATGCATCTTAAGAGTCATATGGACTGCAATTCAGTTTTTGAGAGCTTATGGTAGAAGTGTCTGTATAATGAGCTACAGCCACTCATCCTCTCTTTCTGTTATAATGTATCACAAGGTAAAATCACCTTTCCCCAATACTATAAGCTCATGTGGATGTGTGTGTCTGCCTGGGTGTGCTTGCTCGGCAGGTGTTCATCTTGGAGCGTCGTAACCCAGCAGGGAAGGTCCTGTACAAGGAGGTGGCGGGTGGTTGGAATGGTACTGATGAGGATAAACAACGTCTGTTAGATGAGCTGGAGAGGCTGCAGAAAGACCCCACCATCCTCAACTACGACGCCATGCTGCCGGAGCTCAACAATGAGTTTGCCTCTGTAAATTGAGTTCCACAGTATTATCCTCATTAGAAAGGCTGGCCTACTTAAGTCTCGGCAGAGCAAGGGTAATGATGTAGTAATTAGTACTGTGTCCAGAGATAAGGTATTTGATCAAATGTTCTTTTATGGCATTCCAAATCTGCAATGGTTTTTAATATAATGGATAATACAGTATAATTATAGGCAGTAAATGTATATATATTTTCCAGATGTTTCTTATTCGATGGATCTATACAGCATATGATTACATTTCTGAAATCCTTGATGATATTCTTCATAATAATTGGTAAGTTATCTTTTATTCAAAATTGTAGGTATGTATTTGGGAGCGGACAACATAAGGAGAAAAGGACATAATCAATGTCTGTAATATGTTTCTGCAGGCGTGAGATGATGCCCCTCCTGTCGTTGATATTCTCGGCCTTATTCATCTTGTTTGGCACTGTGGTGGTTCAGGCCTTCAGGTAAAATAGAGGAACAGTGTGATTCTGCTATTCTACTACTTGTTTAGGCTTACCGTTCTGCTTTGTGAGATTTCAGTGACTCTAGTGAAGATGGCAAATCCAAACCAAAGGCAAAAGAAGGAACTAAGGCAGAAAATGGGTCACCGGGTAGCAGCAGCACCTCAAGGCAAGACAGCATTTTTTAATTTTAAGCTATATTGAAAATATTCAAGCTGTGACTAAAATATGATGTTTTGGTTGAACTATCTGACATATTTTAGGGATTATATTTCTCCTTTCGCTTTCAATAAATGAAAAGGAGTGATTCAGTGGTTCTGCTTTTTATTTAAATTTTATAGTCGCCCACCGAAGAAGAACTTTGTGGAGGTGACGGAGCTGACAGACATCACATACACCAGTAACCTGGTGAAGCTGAGACCAGGCCATATGAACGTGGTACTGGTGCTCACTGATGCCACCAAGAACGTCTTACTCAGCAAGTTCGCCAAAGAAGTCTACTCTTTCACCGGGTGAGGGCAGGATATGATCCCACATGGTCTGGTGCTTGAGGTGAAATAGACATACATTGAATGATGTATTTTATATGCTTATAACATGAATATGTATAGGCGAGTGGTATGGTGAACACAACTGCCGTTTTTATATTCACATTATAAATGTTTATACATGTTTAAAAGGTTACCAACATATCATGTCTTCTCCTCTTGCCACTACAGGAGCCTGACTCTGCACTTTTCCTTCCTGAACGTGGACAAGCACAGTGCATGGATGGAAACACTGTTGGAGTTTGCCCAGGACGCCATGCAGATAGACACTGAAGAGGATGACTGTGCCCGCCACAAGATAGACTACACAGGCTATGTACTGGCACTCAACGGCCATAAGAAGTACCTCTGCCTCTTCAAGCCTGTCTACACCGGGGAGGAAGGTGGGTCCTCTGAGGAGGAAGGGCCCGGGGGCGCTACTGGGGGAGGGAAGAGGTCTAGGTCCGGGTCCAGGGACGACCACCCACCACGCAGGTCTACGCCCAGGTCCCGCTCCACCGCCACACTGCAGATCCACCACAAACTGGACCGCCTGGGGCTGTGGATGGAGAGGCTTATGGAGGGAACTCTGCCCCGGTACTACATTCCTGGCTGGCCGGGCCTGGACAAGATCACAGGCCCCAAATAGAAATCGTGTCAATTACTGTACGTTGTGAAAAAATATCCCCAAAAAGATATGCTTGGAAGTCTGAGATGCATTGCATGCACACATCCCAAGTCAGGATACAGGCCTAAATGGACACATACCTAAGCTATCTGTGTTTAAAAGCCAAGACGACACCGAGGTATCCTCATGGCTGTGTTCAGGGGGAGGAGGCTACTGTATGTTTTGAGTGATTGCACTAGGACATGGTTTGAAAAAATTACTTTCAATAGTGAGGTTGGCTTGGCTCATTGCGACAACTGTATTACATTTATCTGCCATCATGTTCTGCTGGAGTTCTGCTGCCTTTTTTGCACTTGAAATATTTATTTGTTACGGAAGTACTTCTTAAAGTAGGTTCAGTTAAAGAGGGAGGGTACAGAATATAGTGGATCTCAAAGCAACAACCATTGAACAATTCCTAGATTGCTTTCCCTTTCGGATCCCTTCCTCTGCATGCTGTAATTAGAACTAAGTAGCTAACTAATATCTACTGCTGTTACAACCTCTAGATGAGCTAACTGAATCACTGTGGTCATAAGTAGACTCATGCCTTTTTATAACCGTCATCCATTATTATTCAAATATCTAATATATCAGATTGTGCTTTAATATTAGCTTCACTGTCCCAATGGTGATTGGTCAGTACTGTGAATAGAGATGCATGTCTCTACTAGATCTATTTTCTTCACCATTTTGACCTTACTCTAAAAAATATGTTTTATTCTTGTGCAATATATACTGTAACTACAATGCCTTCCATTTATCCTTGGCTGCTAATATTTCATGTTCATTCTTATTCATGTAGAAATAGGCTATTTAAAAAAGTCTATAACGTTATACTTTAGGCTTTTGTTACATGACCAAGCTTTTTGCATTAGTCTATTTCCCTTTATTTTTTACGTGAAAGAAAAGAGAAACCCGCACACTGCTCTTGCTAGTATCACTGTTCTTTATTAGGCTTTACGTATCGTCCTCTTGGCCTTGGTCAGAGCTTTTTTAGTTTTACAACAGAACTTGGCCAGTGGCTTCATGTAGCAATGATCTAGTATACAGTGGCTTGTGAAAATATTCACCCCCCTTGGCATTTTTCCTATTTTCTTGCCTTACAACCTGGAATTAAAATATATTTTTTGGGGGGGCTTTATCATTTGATTTACATGCCTACCACTTTGAAGATGCAAAATATTTTTTTATTGTGAAACAAACAAGAAATAAGAAAGAAAAAAAAAAACTTGCATGCATAACTATTCGCCCCCCCAAAGTCAATACTTTGTAGAGGCACCTTTTGCAGCAATTACAGCTGCAAGTCTTTTGGGGTATGTCTCTATAAGCTTGGCACATCTAGCCACTGGGATTTTTGCCCATTTTTCAAGGCAAAACTGCTCCAGCTCCTTCAAGTTGGATTGGTTCCGCTGGTGTACAGCAATCTTTATTAAGTCACACAACAAATTCTCAATTGGATTGAGCTCTGGGCTTTGACTAGGCCATTCCAAGGCATTTAAATGTTTCCCCTTAAACCACTCGGGTGTTGCTTTAGCAGTATACTTAGGGTCATTGTCCTGCTGGAAGGTGAACCTCCGTCCCAGTCTCACATTTCTGGAAGAATGAAACAGGTTTCCCTCAAGAATTTCCGTGTATTTAGCGCCATCCATCATTCCTTCAATTCTGACCAGTTTCCCAGTCCCTGCCGATGGAAAAACATCCCCACAGCATGATGCTGCCACCACCATGCTTCACTGTGGGGATGGTGTTCTCAAGGTGATGAGAGGTGTTGGGTTTGCGCCAGACATAGCGTTTTCCTTGATGGCCAAAAAGCTACATTTTTGTCTCATCTTACCAGAGTACCTTCTTCCATATGTTTGGGGAGTCTCCCACATGCCTTTTGGCGAACACTAAATGTGTTTGATTATTTTTTTCTTTAAGCAATGCTTTTTTCTGGCTACTCTTCCGTAAAGCCCAGCTCTGTGGAGTGTATGGCTTAAAGTGGTCCTATGGACAGATACTCCAATCTCCGTTGTGGAGCTTTGCAGCTCCTTCAGGGTTATCTTTGGTCTCTTTGTTGCCTCTCTGATTAATGCCCTCCTTGTCTGGTCCGTGAGTTTGGTGGGCGGGCCTCTTTTGGCAGGTTTGTTGTGGTGCCATATTCTTTCCATTTTTTAATAATGGATTTAATGGTGCTCCGTGGGATGTTCAAAGTTTCTGATATTATTTTATAACCCAACCCTGATCTGTACTTCTCCACAACTTTGTCCCTGACCTGTTTGGAGAGCTCATTGGTCTTCATGGTGCCACTTGCTTGGTGGTGTTGCAGACTCTGGGGCCTTTCAGAACAGGTGACAGATCATGTGACAGATCATGTGCCACTTAGATTGCACACAGGTGGACTTTATTTAACTAATTATGTGACTTCTGAAGGTAATTGGTTGCACCAGATCTTATTTAGGGGCTTCATCGCAAAGGGGGTGAATACATATACACACACCACTTTTCCGTTTATTTATTTTAAAAAATATATATTTTTGAAACAAGCCTTTTTTTCTTTTTTTTTACTTCACCAATTTGGACTATTTTGTGTATGTCCATTACATGAAATCCAATTTAAAATAAATTTTAATTACAGGTAGTAATGCAACAAAATAGGAAAAACGCCAAGGGGGATGAATACTTTTGCAAGGCACTGTGTGTTGGAGAATGGACAACATTTCATGCGACATTATCTGATCTATTTTGAAATAAAAAACTAAACTTGATTGTGCTTAACCCAAATTAATTTACAAACAAACTAATATTGTTGTCATGACAATAGTTTAGTTGGATTTGGAAATGCTGTACATGTTCTACCACATCATCTGTACATATATTAACATACTGTAATAAATCAAATATTTGTTTTTACATGGATTTATTATAATGTTGTCATATCAATACTGTTGTTTGTTAAATTTTAAACATGTTTTTGTTACAGAATTACTATAGTACAATGTTGACTAAATAAATTAATCATGTTTCACATGTCTCAAAGGTTCTGCTACAGTGCATATCCTCTTGCTGTGTGTAATAAATGCTTTACGTTCATATGTTGCCAAGACAAATTATATTAATTTCTATTCCTCAGCTTTATCAGTATCCTTGTTTGGCATGATATGGTCACACCGAGTGAATATTTTACCTTTGATTGTATTGTTGTTTGTACCTCAGGCAGCTGAAGAAATTCAGCTTGGCCCCCCCAAGCCACGGACTAACTCTGCTTCTGTCCAACAGATGGAAACAGTACAGGTGCGTCAGAGATAGAAGCCTGAGTGTTGTTGCCCATTAGTTTACTCCAATTAGGGGAGATGTGGTAGGGTAAGGGGAAAATAATAATGGAAAATATATTTAAAAAATAATATATTTAAAATAATATTTATACAAATATATGGGGGATTACATATTATGCAGACAATTACATTGATAGAAGCCACAATCTATTTGCAATATTAAAGCTGATTCACCTCGTTATAAAGTGAACCACTGGACACTTTCTGTTTCACACTATTTAAATACTGTATTCCCGTGACAGCTCATTCTAATATTTATACTACTGTACATTGTTACACCCTGATCTGTTTCACCTGTCTTTGTGATTGTCTCTACCCCCCTCAAGCTTTCGCCCATCTTCTCCATTATTCCCAGTGTATTTTTACCTGTGTTCTCTGTATGTTGCCAGTTCGTTTTTTTTCTTGAAAGCTACCAGCGTTTGTTTGCCTGACCCTGTACTAGAAATAAACTTGTTTCTTCGACAATGTCTGCATCTGGGTTATACCTGAAACCTGATAGTACGAACTGGCCATGACTGACCCAGCAGACTTGGACCAACTCCGCAACGCCCTCTCCTCCCAAGGAACCACCATTGGAAGGCACAAGGAGTTGCTTCGTGGACTTACGGAAGGGTTCCAGACCTTGGCCAAACGCCATGACTGAGCGGTTAACACATTGCTGGAGCAATTCCGTGGGTTGTCTGTTAGGCAGCCTACCACAATGGTGATCTCCCAGCCTACCCCAGTGTCCCGAGAACCCCGCTTACCTATTCCGGAGTGCTATGCTGGAGATTCCGGAACCTGCTGGGCTTTTCTCTCCAAGTGCTCCCTCATTTACGAGCTGCAGCCTTCTTCTTTCCCCTCGGACGGTTCGATGATAGCGTACATCATAACGCTGATGTCCGGGAGGGCACTCGCCTGGACCACTGCGGTGGGAGCAACAATCCGCCGTCTGCCTCAGTCTGGAGGAGTTCGTGGAGGAGGTTTGGAAGGTGTTTGATTCTCCGTTGTCCGGTAGAGAGGCTTCTCTTCCTGGAGAAGGACAAAACCCTTCGCTCGTGCATCGACTACCGGGGTCTCCACGACATCACGGTGAAGAACCGCTATCCGCTACCTCTCAACTCCTCGGCCTTCGAGCCGCTTCAGGGGGCCACTGTGTTCTCCAAGCCGGACCTACGGAACATCTACCACCTGGTGCGGATACGGGAAGGGGACGAGTGGAAAACTGCCTTCAACACAGCCAGTGTTCACTACGAGTATCTGGTCATGCCATTTGGCCTTACCAATGCTGTGTTCCAGGCTCTGGTTAATGATGTTGTCCTCGACATGTTGAACCGGTTCGTCTTCGTCTACCTCGATGACATCCTCGTCTTCTCCCGCTCCATCCAAGAACACGTGCTCCATGTCCGACAGGTTCGCCAACACCTCCTGAAAAACCAGCTTTTTGTAAAATCAGAGAAGTGCGAATTCCATCGCTCCACCATCCCCTTTCTGGGTTACATCATCGCTGCAGGGAGTGTACAGATGGATCACGGGAAAGTGAGAGCGTGGTGGATTTTCCCCAGCCTACATCCAGAGTACAGCTGCAACGTTTCCTGGGATTCGCCAACTTTTATCGACGCTTTATCTGGGGCTACAGCACCCTGTCTTCCCCCCTGTCTGCACTCACCTCTCCCAAGGCTCCGTTCACGTGCTCCCCAGCTGCTGACCGGGCATTTCGGGATCTCAAACACCGCTTCACCACAGCGCCCATCTTGGTTCATCCTGACCCGTCCCGCCAGTTCGTGGTAGAGGCCGATGCTTCGGATGCTGGAGTGGGGGCTGCTCTCTCCCAGCGGTCTGCCCTGGACCTCAAGTTACATCCCTGTGCCTTCTTCTCCCACCGCCTCAATGCCATGGAGAGGAACTACAATGTGGGGAATCGTGAGTTCACGTGGTGAAGATGGCATTGGAGGAGTGAAGGCACTGGCTGGAGGGGGTGGAACATCCTTTCATTGTGTGGACGACCACAAGAACCTGGAACATCTCTGCTCTGCCAAGCACCTCAATTCCAGGCAAGCTAGGTCAGCCCTACTGTTCACCCGGTTCTACTTCTCCCTTCCATACCGCCCAATTACAAGAATGTCAAGCCGGATGCGCTGTGACGCCGCTATAGTCCCACGGCTACTACCCTGGAACCTGAGAGCATCCTTCCCACCTCGTGCCTAGCGACGGCACACAGCTGGGGGATAGGGAAGCAGGTTCGTGAGGCGCACCGTTCCCAGCCGAACCCCGGATGTTTGTTCCTGACGCGGTCCGCTCCTTGGTCGCGGTCCGCTCCTTGGTCCTGGTCCGCTCCTCCAGGCTTGCCTGCCACCCGGGCTCTCGTCGGACACTGGATTTTGTGCGACAATGCTTTTGGTGGCCTACCATGGTTCCTGACGTCTCCGCATTCGTCACCGCTTGCAAGGTCTGAGCACAGAACAAGACTCCTCGGCAAGCTCCGGCTGGTCTCTTCCAACCTCTGCCTGTCCCTCACCATCCCTGGTCTCACATCTCCCTGGACTTTGTCACGAGTCTCCCCCCGTCTGATGGCAACATCGCTATCCTGACTGTAGTGGATCGGTTTTCCATAGCCGCCCACTTCATTCCTCTCCCCAAGCTACCCTCTGCCAAAGAGACGGCCCAGCTCATGGTGGACCAATTCCGGATCCATGGACTGCCAGTAGACATGGTCTCAGACCGGGGTCCTCAGTTCTCGTCCCGGTTCTGGAAGGTGTTCTGCACCCTCATTGGGTCATCGGCCAGCCTGTCCTCCGGGTTCCATCCCCAGTCCAACGGCCAGTCGGAGTGAGCCAACCAGGACCTAGAAACTACTCTGCGCTGGTCTCCGCGAACCCCACCACCTTGAGCCAGCAGCTTGTGTGGGTCAAATACGCCAGCAACATCCTTCCCTGTTCTTCCACGGGCCTATCACCCTTTGAGTGTTCCCTGGGGTATCAGACCCGCTCTTCCCTGAACAAGAAGAAGAGGTCGGCATACCTTCGGCCCAGATTTTTGTCCGCCGCTGTCATCGTACCTGGAGGAGAGCCCGAACGGCCCTCCTCAAGACCACCTCCAGGTATCGACGACAAGCGGATTGTCACCGGACCCCGGCTCCCCTGTATCGTTTCGGGCAGAAGGTATGACTGTCCACCCGGGATTTGTCTGTCCGGGTGGAATCCCGCAAACTCTCCCCCCGGTTTATCGTCCCTTTTCCCATCTCCAAGGTCATTAGCCCCTTTGCTGTTTGTCTTCTGTTGCCCCGTACCCTCTGTATACATCCCACCTTCCATGTGTCAAGGTGGGATGTATACAGAGGGTACGGGGCAACAGAAGACAAACAGCAAAGGGGCTAATGACCTTGGAGATGGGAAAAGGGATTAATAACTTCATCATCATCAGCGCCACATCAAACTGGAAGTCTTCCGACTAGCTTGGAAAGACAGTACCGTGCAGTACCGAAGAGCCCTCACTGCTGCTCGATCATCCTACTTTTCCAACTTAATCGAGGAAAATAAGAACAATCCCAAATTTCTTTTTGATACTGTTGCAAAGCTAACTAAAAAGCAGCATTCCCCAAGGGAGGATGGCTTTCACTTCAGCAGTAATAAATTCATGAACTTCTTTGAGGAAAAGATCATGACCATTAGAAAGCAAATTACGGACTCCTCTTTGAATCTGCGTATTCCTCCAGGGCTTAGCTGTCCTGGATCTGCACAGCTCTGCGAGGGCCTGGGATCGGGAGAGACACTTAAGTGTTTTAGTACTATATCTCTTGACACAATGATGAAAATAATCATGGCCTCTAAACCTTCAAGCTGCATACTGGATCCTATTCCTACTAAACTGCTGAAGGAGCTGCTTCCTGTGCTTGGCCCTCCTATGTTGAACATAATAAACAGCTCTCTATCCACCGGATGTGTACCAAACTCACTAAAAGTGGCAGTGATAAAGCCTCTCTTGAAAAAGCCAAACCTTGACCCGGAAAATATAAAAAACTATCGGCCTATATCGAATCTTCCATTCCTCTCAAAAATTTTAGAAAAAGCTGTTGCGCAGCAACTCACTGCCTTTCTGAAGACAAACAATGTATACGAAATGCTTCAGTCTGGTTTTAGACCCCATCATAGCACTGAGACTGCACTTGTGAAGGTGGTAAATGACCTTTTAATGGCGTCAGACCGAGGCTCTGCATCTGTCCTCGTGCTACTAGACCTTAGTGCTGCCTTTGACACCATCGATCACCACATTCTTTTGGAGAGACTGGAAACCCAAATTGGTCTACACGGACAAGTTCTGGCCTGATTTAGATCTTACCTGTCGGAAAGATATCAGTTTGTCTCTGTGAATGGTCTGTCCTCTGACAAATCAACTGTACATTTCGGTGTTCCTCAAGGTTCCGTTTTAGGACCACTATTGTTTTCACTATATATTTTACCTCTTGGGGATGTTATTCGAAAACATAATGTTAACTTTCACTGCTATGCGGATGACACACAGCTGTACATTTCAATGAAACATGGTGAAGCCCCAAAATTGCCCTCGCTAGAAGCCTGTGTTTCAGACATAAGGAAGTGGATGGCTGAAAACTTTCTACTTTTAAACTCGGACAAAACAGAGATGCTTGTTCTAGGTCCCAAGAAACAAAGAGATCTTCTGTTAAATCTGACAATTCATCTTGATGGTTGTAAAGTTGTCTCAAATAAAACTGTGAAGAACCTCGGCGTTACTCTTGACCCTGATCTCTCTTTTGACGAACATATCAAAACTGTTTCAAGAACAGCTTTTTTCCATCTACGTAACATTGCAAAAATCAGAAATTTTCTGTCCAAAAATGATGCAGAAAAATTAATCCATGCATTTGTTACTTCTAGGTTAGACTACTGCAATGCTCTACTTTCCGGCTACCCGGATAAAGCACTAAATAAACTTCAGTTAGTGCTAAATACGGCTGCTAGAATCCTGACTAGAACCAAGAAATTTGATCATATTACTCCAGTGCTAGCTTCCCTACACTGGCTTCCTGTTAAGGCAAGGGCTGATTTCAAGGTTTTACTGTTAACCTATAAAGCGTTACATGGGCTTGCTCCTACCTATCTTTCCGAGTTGGTCCTGCCGTACATACCAATACGTACGCTACGGTCACAAGACGCAGGCCTCCTAATTGTCCCTAGAATTTCTAAGCAAACAGCAGGAGGCAGGGCTTTCTCCTATAGATCTCCATTTTTATGGAACAGTCTGCCTACCCATGTGAGAGACGCAGACTCGGTCTCAACCTTTAAGTCTTTACTGAAGACTTATCTCTTCAGTAGGTCATATGATTGAGTGTAGTCTGGCCCAGGAGTGTGAAGGTGAACGGAAAGGCTCTGGAGCAACGAACCGCCCTTGCTGTCTCTGCCAGGCCGGTTCCCCTCTCTCCACTGGGATTCTCTGCATCTAACCCTGTTACAGGGGCTGAGTCACTGGCTTGCTGGTGCTCTTTCATGCCGTCCCTAGGAGGGGTGCGTCACTTGAGTGGGTTGAGTTACTGACGTGATCTTCCTGTCTGGGTTGGCGCCCCCCCTTGGTTTGTGCTGTGGTGGAGACCTTTGTGGGCTATACTCGGCCTTGTCTCAGGATTGTAAGTTGGTGGTTGAGGATTTCCCTCTAGTGGTGCGGGGGCTGTGCTTTTGCAAAGTGGGTGGGGTTATATCCTTCCTGTTTGGCCCTGTCCGGGGGTTTCTTCGGATGGGGCCACAGTGTCACCTGACCGCTCCTGTCTCAGCCTCCAGTATTTATGCTGCAGTAGTTTATGTGTCGGGGGGCTAGGGTCAGTTGGTTATACCTGGAGTACTTCTCCTGTCTTATCCAGTGTCCTGTGTGAATTTAAGTATGCTCTCTCTAATTCTCTCGTTCTCTCTTTCTCTCTGAGAACCTGAGCCCTAGGACCATACGTCAGGACTACTGGGCATGCTGACACCTTGCTGTCCCCAGTCCGCCTGGCCTTGCTGCTATTCCAGTTTCAACTGTTCTGCCTGCGGTTATGGAACCCCTACCTGTCCCAGACCTGCTGTTTTCAACTCTTAATGATCGGCTTTGAAAAGCCAACTGAGATTTATTCCTGATTATTATTTGACCATGCTTGTCATTTATGAACATTTTGAAAATCTTGGCTCTCTCTAATTTTCTCCTTCTCTCTTTCTTTCTCTCGGAGGACCTGGGCCCTGGGACCATGCGTCGGGACTGCCGCCCGTGGTGACTCCTTGCTGTCCCCAGTCTGCCTGGCCTTGCTGCTATTCCAGTTTCAGCTGTTCTGCCTGCGGTTATGGAACCGCCACCTGTCCCAGACCTGTTGTTTTTCAACTCTTAATGATCAGCTATGAAAAGCCAACTGAAAATTATTCATGATTATTATTTGACCATGCTTGTCACTTATGAACATTTTTGAACATCTTGGCATAGTTCTGTTATAATCTCCACCCGGCACAGCCAGAAGAGGACTGGCCACCCCTCATAGCCTGGTTCCTCTCTAGGTTTCTTCCTAGGTTTTGGCCTTTCTAGGGAGTTTTTCCTAGCCACCGTGCTTCTACACCTGCATTACTAGCTGTTTGGGGTTTTAGGCTGGGTTTCTGTACAGCACTTTGAGATATTAGCTGATGTACGAAGGGCTATATAAAATAAAATTGATTGATTGATTGATCATGCTTTAAGCAATATTCAATGTGTGCTTTTTATTTTATGTTTACCCATCTATGTCACATTGTATAAATGATTGGAGACAGGCGCAGGGATATGTAATAGGGTTTTTTAATACTCCACCCAAAAATACAACATGCCATGAAAGACACGGGGACGAAGCCCAAAACAAACACGTATGCAAAAACACAGGGATGTAACCCAAACAAAAGAGTGAACTTAAACCTCTAATAAATACATGGGATGAGACCCGTAATAACAATACACGGGACGTGACCCGTAATAACAAATACACAATACACTCAGCACAAAAGCCGAATCCACAAAGCACAGCTACTCACAAGACCAACGGACATGGGAACAATAACTGACAAAACAATGGTGAACAGAGGGCACATATATACAATTACTAATCAGGGGGAATGAGAATCAGGTGTGCATAATGGACCATAACAAAGGGGTTGAATACTTATTGACTCAAGACATCTCAGCTATGAATTTTTTATTAATTTGTAAAAATGACTAAAAACAGAATTCCACTATGACATTATGGGGCATTGTGTGGAGGGCAATGATTTAAAAAAATCTCAATTGAATCAATTTTAAAGTCAGGCAAATGTGGAAGAGGTCAAGGGGTGTGAATACTTTCTGAAGGACCTGTATTTTTAACTATTGTTAATGTTTGTGTCGCCCTAGGTGAGAAAGACCACTGCACACAAAAGTGTGTACCTGTCCTCGGCTCCACTCGTAGGCTTCAGGTGAGTAGCGTGTTCCACACAGCTCTATCTGGACAACCCTCTTGCAGTCCAGCAGGCCCTTCTCCTCACAACGTCTGAAAGGGGTCCCGGGCCAATCTTGGGCATCCACATGGATGAGACCCACAGGGCCGTGTCTGACAAACACAGGACACAAATGTACTGTTTCACAGAAATAGATTCAGCCTAGTCCTGCATTAAAATATTGTGCTCATCAGAGATTCTCCATTGAAAGCATTTTTTAGTCCAGGACTAGGCTTAATCTTTGTCCGGGAAACCGGCCCTGAAAGTATTCTAGTTGTTCTGGCATATGAAAAATGCAAGCTTACTAGTACAATACTTATTTCTCAGCAACTGCTTGGAGAATACGGTATGCTATGGTGTGATCACCACCTGTTTAAAATAAGTAGCCTATACAGTTAAACGTTACAACAAATGGATCTTGAGTGCTTTGTGTCAAAACAATATAACAGTAACCTTTGTCCTGCAACTGTCAGGAAGGTTCATTCGACATTAGCCTAAATGTGTGACGAGGAGAAGGACGAAGCAGGTGTTGTTTTGAGGCACATCTGAAAGGTAAACTGAACACTGCTGAACTGCAGTTAGTAGGCCTTTGCTATAATGTCCAAAATCACTTTCCTCACATCTCAGATTGCATAGTGCAGAAGGGGGGGCTCCTCCTCACCAATAGTAAGGTGTAATAAGCCCGTGGCCAGGATTGTACGGTAGGCCTCATACACGTTGACGTCCCCAATATCAGCCACCATCAGAGACTCATAGGGGACTGCCCAGGTGCCACTTTTGTAGGCCCTCAACATGGCAGACCCTGCTCTGATCTGACGATGGCTAAATCTGTAACGGACCATGCATTGTCCTACTTTTATATAACATTGATTGTAACAAGTACAATTTGTTAGACACAAGTGAGAAAGTCACAGATGCATAAATATCACCCCCCCCCCCAAAAAAAAAATGCTAACATCCCCTGTTATTGTAATTGTGAGAGGTTAGCATGTCTTGGGGGTATGATATGTGTGTAACTCTCACTCATCATTATTCACGATTCATTCAGAATTATCCGTAACCATGGTAGCATCCACATTTAATGTGAAAGTGTTTAGAAACATATTCTATTCTTATTTACAATAAAAGTGACTCCAAAATGGCACAATATATTATTTACCATTAATTTCTATTGGGTACAAAATAATCTGAAACCAGCGAAACAAACAGCAAATGCATCCAACAAGTTGTAGAGTCACAAGCTTGATGTAGTCATTGCGCGCTATGAATATGGGATCAAATACTGAACTTTTTACTTCTTTAATACACAAGTGAATTTGTCCCAATCCCCTAAAATAGGGGGACTATGTACAAAAAGTGCTGTAATTTCAAAACGATATGCATGAAAATACCCTAAAATTAAAGCTGACAGTCTTTAACCTTACAGTTATTGTATCATTTCAAAACCAATGTGCTGGAGTACAGAGCCAAAACAACCAAAAATGTGTCACTGTCCCAATACTTTTGGAGCGCACTGTATTTGTTTCCTGAAAGCTCTACACACATGGGTGGAAATGGGGAGAGAAACTATTTTGACATTATTATTATTTTCCTTTTTAAGGTGAATTCAATGATTTTATATTGGTGGGTTCCCACAACTTCACAGAGTGACTTTTCTATTCCATTTCCACCACAATCGGAGGTCTTCCAGGTCCACGTTCGACATGAAGCACCTCTGTACTGTAGCTCTGCCTCTTCCAAGCTCCCACTGGGCCTGCAGCCTCTCAGGAGCACCATGGCAGACTGGCACAGCAGCCAATCAGCTAACGTCTTCATACCAGCGCTGTCCTGATTGGCCAGGGCCCGCCTTCCCCAGAGGCTGAGATGCAGCATGTTGGCAGCCACTCTGGCACTGGGGCACTGCAGAGAAACAACAATATGAGCATAATATGAGTCTTGGATTCAGGGTATATCTCTGATACCTCTGATAATGTAACGGCTTTGCATACTAAGCACCAAACCCTTATTTACTGAACGGAATACTGAATTCTTCTTTAATACACCCTTCAATGAAGTAAAGGTTTGAAAATCCTAGTTAGACTCCTGCCTTATTGGGGTTCTTTCGCATGAGCAGCCTGACCACTATTTTTTTTTTTTAATCTTAATTTATCTAGGCAAGTCAGTTAAGAACAAATTCTTATTTACAATGACAGCCTACCAGGGAACAGTGGGTTAACTGACTTGTTTAGGGGCAGAACAACAGATTTTTACCTTGTCAGCTCAGGGATTTGATCTAGCAACCTTTCGGTTACTGACCCAATGCTCTAACCACTAGGCTAGCTGCCGCCCCGAGCTGCATGTCAGCACACACACACTGGCAGGTAGGGCAGGGAGCTGCTTCTCCTGGAAACTCCTGCTAGCCAGGCCCCCTGCTCCATAGAACAGGTTGGCCTGGCCAAATATCTCATAGGAAATGAAACTGACAGCCCTGGCATCTGCCTTCCTGTAATTGATTACCACTCCCTGGCTTGGAACTGCAGTGGCCACCTTTGGAGAGAGCAAAGATGAAAAGATGTTCAGCAACTCCTGGTAGAACAATTGAAGTTTGCTTCAAAAATGGATAGATAAAAAGGGTTTATAGAAGGTATGGCTGAACCCATTTAGTCGACTGGTCGATTGTTTGGTCGATAGGCTGTTGGTCGACTGAAATGTTTTTAGTCGAGCAGTCGCAAATATACAGTATGTTTTTGTTTTTTGATGGCACACGGACACCTGTCTGATTCACGCCTGTCTCAGTGGACTAATCCATTGCGGAGGCCACGGGGATGGCACACCAGTATCCCCAGTAATATATTTACCGTTCTAATCTACAATGTCTGTTTGGGTACTAGAGTTTCTGTTAATGGATTCAATATATTATTATTACAGTATTTTACCATTCTCATTGTCAGAGTGGACACTGTGTTTGCGGATTTTACAACCTAGGCTACGCTTGTGAGGAATGCCTTTTGGTTTATTTAATTCCATTTACGAGTTTGTTTGTAGCGCTCCTGTCAATGTTGAGTAAGGAAGTGCACCTGATTGTGCATAGAATTAGGCCTAGGCTAACTGGCCTTCACGCAAATGTAGGCCTATAAATGTGCCCATTTGGGGATTTGATTGAGAAATATGAAGTCATTTTGTCTTCACCTCAAACAGCAGGGTAACAAAGTCTGGTTTTACATACATTGAGAATGACAACAGTTCCTCAACGTTTCTCTTTCGATAACACCTCGCGTGAAAGGGGAGGGGGTATGTCATGCTCTGATCCGGTGGAAACGTCATAAAATAGGCCTACCTGATTACTTCTTATCATTTGCACAAATAGTTTATAGCTGTGTCTGCCTGGAGCTCACTGACACAGGAAACTCGGAGGGCCAAGAATATTTTATACAATGTTGCAAGTTTGCTAGTGCCAGCTTCAGGCCCCAAGTTGATAGTTGATACAATGTTTCACGGTCCTTGCAGACATGCCATGCGTAGCCATTGTGATTTATACGATATTAATATTATAAAATGTTTGTATTTTACCCCCTTTTCTCTCCACAATTTCGATCTTGTCTCATCGGTGCAACTCTCTAATGCGCTCGGGAGGCAAAGGTTGAGTTATGCGTCCTCCGAAACATGACCTGCCAAACCACGCCTCTTAACACAGAAGCCACCTGCACAAATGTGTCGGAGGAAACACCGTACAACGGGCAACCAAAGTCAGCTTTTAGGCGCCCAGCCTGCCACAAGGAGTCGCTAGAACGCGATGGAACAAGGACATCCCGGCCGGCCAAACCCTCCCCTAACCCAGACGACGATGGGCCAATTGTGTGCCGCCTCACCGGTCTCTTGGTCACGCCCGGCTGTTACACAGCCTGGGATCGAACCCAGTTCTGTAGTGACGCCTTAAGCACTACGATGCAGTGCCTTAGACCGCTGCACCACTAGGGAGGTCCCTCTGGCTCCCTTTTGAGTCAATTTGTCTTAATTATTTCATCACAGTGTGCTTAAAGCATAAGACAAGCTCAATAGCCTACATATAGTTGATTTTAATAAAACACATAGGGTGTGTCTATATAAGGAAAAATGCACCTTTTAAAATTTCAACCAATCGATTGGTCAAAAGAACAAATGTATCTCGGTCGACCAAGATTTTTTTTTGTCGGGCACATCCCAAATAGAAGGGCTTGTTGTTTTGAATGTGCAGGTTGTGTTATTGTATTTCTCTGAGGATGATTACCTTAGGTGCCATCAGGCAGGAGTTGCCATATTTATTCACCCATATAGAGTTGAAGGGCAGCTGTAGACTGGAGTCTTTCTGATCCAAGCAGCAGCCAAAGTCAGTGATAACCAGCTGGGGGTAGCCATCTGCACAATAAAGATATTAAATAACAATATGATTACTCAATGTTGGTTGAAATGAAGAAGAGGTCCAGCAGCTGCAGCAACATCAGAGGGCCCTCTCTCCTGCTGGGCACGTTCACCTCCAGGTACTGACGCAGGGTGTACGGGTAACTATGGAAACAGGGGGAGGAGAGGTTAGAACAGTATACTCTGGGGTGGGTGAATATAGAGTTGGACCAATCTGGACATAATACATAATGGGCCGGTTTCCCGGACACAGATTAAGCCTAATCCTGGACTAAAAAATCAAATGCTTTTTAGTCCAAAAGATGGCTTCATCTGGGGCTGGGAAACAGACCCCAACACATTGAGATAACAGACAGATAAATGGAGGAGAATGATCCTTAATTCTTCATGACCAGGAGCAGAGTACGGTTAGAATTAGAATAGAATTGTCCAAAACCCGTTCGAGCTAAGATGAATCCACCCAAATATGCTATTGTGTACACTGTACACTGTTATTCATCACTCTCCCATAATTGTAGTCAGTACTCACCGTTTCCAGCAGAGGGCAGCAGACACACACCTACTTGGCCCGGATGAGTGTGGCTCCACTTCACTCCATGAGTGTGGCTCAACTTGGATACCACAACAATGGTATCCAAGAGTTAATCTGACGCCGGAAAAGTAGATAAAGGGCCTCATTTCCAAAATCCTGAAGTATCCCTTTAAAAATACTTCTTTAAAACCTCTACAGGATCGGTGTGCCCCCCAAGGGACGGTTGAGCTAACATAGGATAATGTGATTAGCATGAGGTTGTAAGTAATTTTAAAAAATCCCAGGACATAGATATATTTGATATGGGCAGAAAGCTTAAATTCTTGTTAATCTAACTGCATTGTCCAATTCACTGTTACAGTGAAATAATACCATGCTATTGTTTGAGGAGAGTGCACAATTATGAACTTGAAAATGTATTAATAAACCAATTAGGCACATTTGGGCAGTCTTGATACAACATGTACAAACATCATTGGATCAGTCTAAAACTTTGCACATGCACTGCTGCCATCTAGTGGTCAACAACTAAATTGTGCCTGGGCTGGATAATACATTATGGCCTTTCTCTTGCATTTCAAAGATGATGGTACAAAAAAAAAATATGCATGTTTTTTCTTTGTATTATCTTTTACCAGACCTAATGTGTTATATTATCCTACATTAATTTACACCTACATTAATTTGCACCATTGAGAGCATCCTGACCGGTTGCATTACCGCCTGCAATGGCAACTGATCGGAAGGCGCAGAGGCCAAGCTTCCTGACATCTTGGACCTATATACTAGGCGGTGTCAGAGGAAGTCCCAAACATTTGTCAAAGACTCCAGTCACCCAATTCATAGACTGTTCTCTCTGCTACCGCACTTCAAGCGGTACCAGAGTGCAAAGTCTAGGACCAAAAGGCTCCTTAACACCTTTTACCCCAAGCCATAAGACTGCTGAACAATTAAACTAATCAAATGGCCACCCGAAGTATTTACATTTTTACACTGCTGCTACTTGCTGTTTATTATCTATGCATAGTCACAAATTACCTTGATTAACCTGTACCCCGCACATTGACTCGGTACCGCTATCCCCTGTATATAGCCTGGTTATTGTTATGTAGATTTCTTGTGTTACCTATTGATTGATTAGATTTTTTAACTTTAGTTTATTTAGTAAATATTTTATTAACTCTATTTCTTGAACTGCATTGTTGGTTAAGGGCTTGTAAGTAATATTTCACGGTAAGGTCTACACCTGTTGTATTTTGCGCATGTGACAAATACAATTTGATTTGATTTCACTGTACTGTTTTACACCTGCTGTATGTTGTGCATGTGACAACAAAATGTTGAAACTAACAATGTTAGTCTGATCATGTAAGTTGTTGTGTTGTACACTGTTCAATGGAAATGGACTACAGGGACTTCAAAGGTCATAAGAAACTTTTCTAAAAGACCTGACACCCTTGTTGATGATGATAAGATGGCACATACAAAGGTTATTCAGGGCTGGACACAGCTCTTTTTGCATTAGATTTGTTTGCAGACTACAGCCTGCACACAAACAGGCACACTCACGCATACAGAAGTATTTACCTTTCAGAGTACTCTATTTGCTATTTGTACTCTGCTCAAAACAATGGAGTTGATCAGGCTGTTGATTGTGGCCTGTGGAACATTGTCCCACTCCTCTTCAATGGCTGTGCGAAGTTGCTGGAAGTTGGAAACTGGAAAGCGCTGTCATACACGTTGACCCAGAGCATCCCAAACATGCTCAATGGGTGACATGCCTGGTGAGTATCCAGGCCATGGAAGAACTGGGACATTTTTATGTGGTCTGCATGTGGTCTGCGGTTGTGAAGCCGGTTGGACATACTGCCAAATTCTCTTAAACAACGTTGGAGGTGGCTTATGGTAGAGAAATTAACATTACATTCTCTGGCAACAGCTCTGGTGGACATTCCTGCAGTCAGCATGCCAATTGCACGCTCCCTCAAAACTTGAGACAGCCGTACATTTTAGAATGGCATGTTATTGTCCCCAGCACAAGGTGCACCTGTGTAATGATCATGCTGTTTAATCAGCTTCTTGATATGCCATACCTGTCAAGCAGATGGTTATCTTGGCAAATGAGAAATGCTCACTCACAGAGATGTAAACAAATTTGTGCACAACATTTGAGAGAAATACACTTTTTGTTTGTATAGAACACTTCTGGAATCTTTTATTTCAGCTCATGAAACATTGGAGCAACACTTTACATGTTATATTTTTGTTCAGTTTATATTGGCACCCTTGACAGATGGAATGGCTCATAGGAGCAGGAGCCTACAGTATATCCTATTTCTGAAGCATGAGGCAGCTTGATGTACAAGTATACCACCTGGACAGGACGCTAGTCTATCGCAGGGCAAAGATAACTGCCCACAAATGCTTATTGTAGCCATCAATGTGCTTGCTGCACTTTTCTACTGGAAGCTTGGCCCTCTGTTGAGCTGCAAACTGCTCCAATTCTGCAAAGTTTAAGGGGTGACTTCAATCAACTGCTGCTTTCAATGTGATTCCGACCTGCACTCAACGCTAGCTACTACAGAACATACAGTATCGCCATTTCTTCTTGAACCCTTCCTGGGTGGTTTTAATGTGTTTGGGGTCATTGTCCTGCTGAAAGACGCATACTCTTCAACGGAGACCCAGTTGTTGGACACTAGGTGGAACATTGGAGTCCAAAACACCTTGATTTCATGATGCCTTGCACACGTTTAAGGCCCCAGGTACCAGAGGCAGCAACCCCACAGCATCATTGAACCTCCCACATGTTTGATCCAAGGGTGTTCTTTTCTTTGAATGTTTCATTTGGAACCAAATAAAACATTCAAAGAATTGTAAATCTAAGTTTCAGAAACAAAAATAGTTAGTGCAATGTTGAAAATCCAATAAAATGGCATGGGAGATATGATTTCAATGTCAACTGATTTTTGAAGAAACGGGAAATTATTGAATTTATATATTTGTCCACTATAGTCACAGTGTCATTGTGATAACCGTTTACATTGTTGTCTGATCCCAACTCTGATTCTTTACTCCACACCTTGATAGGAAAATTCCCAACAGACAGAAACAGTTTTGTAGGTCAATTCTAAGCCAACTCTTTTGTTACTCACAAATACAGGACTGAGGAGTTGTACTATGAATATACTTGTTACAAACCAGGCCTGAGTTCCTGAATGAACAAGCCTATTGACACAAATTGACAAAACAACATCTGACAGCTCTCTATAGCGCTCATTACTGCTGTGACAGTAACACAGATGAACCTCTCCATCCCTATACAGTATGTTATTAAACCACTCGCTATCAGACACTCTTCTGCTTGATGGCTGTGACCAAGAACCAGTGGTGGAAAAAGTATTAAATTGTCATACTTGAGTAAAAGTAAATATATCTTAATAGAAAATGTCTCAAGTAAAAGTAAAAGTTGCCCAGTAAAGTACTACTTGAGTAAAAGTCTACAATTATCTTGTTTTAAATGTATTTAAGTATGGTGGTGGAAAAAGTACTCAATTTTCATATTTGAGTAAAAGTACAAATTAAAAGTAAATGCTATACATCAAATTTCTTATATTAAGCACACAAGATGGCATAATTATTTTTTATTTTTCGGACAGCCAGGGGCACACTCAGACATAATTTACAAACATGGCATTTGTGTTTAGTGAGTCCATCAGATCGGATTCAGTAGTGATGATGACAACGCATTATATTGATAGGTGCGTGAATTGGATCATAATTCTGTCTTGGCTGAGCATTCTAAATGTAACGAGTACTTTTTGGTGTCAGGGGAAATGTATGGGGTAAAAAGTACATATTTTCTTTAGGAATATAGTGGAGTAAAAGTAAAAGTTGTCAAAATATAAATAGTAAGGTAAAGTACATACCCCCAAAATTGACTTAGTACTTTAAAGTATTTTTACTTAAGTACTTTACACCACTACCAAGGACTGTGATTTACTAATGGCTGTTGAGGTGGTCCAAGGGCAGACAGTGGCTCATGACTCTGCTTTATATATGGGCCTTTGTAGCACCCTGTTCCAATTATGCTCTTACGGTAAATTGGGTTTATTGAGGTCATGCGCATCTTTTCCTGAAAGGAAAAGTAGAGCGTGTCACATTACTGTGTATATCACACTGTTTGCAGTTCAACAGCATACGTTTGCAATATTTTCCACATATTCAGAAATGAAATAATAGACATTTTGAAGAAAGCATTATGCAGTACATTATGCTCAAGGATGTTCTTTCCTGATTGCCACTGTGTTAGTGATATCACGTTATTATATAGATACGTTGTGTGAAATGATATACAGTCATGATTCTGTATATATTTTTCCAGAAGGATATGTTACAGTATAAAAGATATATAGAATACTGTATGCACATGTTAGGGTATAATCAACTTTCTAAGATTTCATATAATTTGTCCCAATGTAGATCAAGATAAACACAAAACCTTTCTGGATTAGAGTATATGGAAGAAGGAATTAACAGAGTATTTACGTTTGACCTTTTTAGATTCCGGTACTGGAATTTAGTGAGCGCGTGGTCCACTGATATCTATCTGCTACAAAAACTTAAATAACAGACACCTGAGCTGGACTGTAAGGTAAATTCATCTCGATATCAAATGTTGTTACAGGTCAGGGGTCAAAACAGTGAGGTCACCGTCATACGGACAGGTAGGATTTGGGTAAATTCCACTGAAATTCCAGTTAATGTTCTTTACTAAAAGGAAAATTGGAATTTCAGTTTTACTTCTTGAATTGACAGAATTAATATGGTATTGACCCCAATTATCCATGACCCTAGGGATATGAAGATGGGGTAATGCCCTTGCACCGTGGAAAAACAGCTTTGGTCAGCACCCAGAGGATGAGCAGCAGAGAGGTGGGAGGGAGGGAGGGGGTTGCTTGCTGTGTCAGACAGTGTCAGATGCAAATTAGCTGGCTGAGGGCCATTAGCTGGCTGAGGGCCATTAGCTGGCTGAGGTCAGGAGGTCCACCTAGGGGAAGGTGGCACTGGTGAGAGAGATAGTGAGAGGGAGACAAGGAGAGAGAAATACATAGAGAGAGGGTGCGTAAAATGGCACTGATGAGCCCTGTCAATGCTCTGTGCTCCATTTTTAATGATGCCCTAGCCAGGCCTGTTGGGAAGATGTACTGGGCCAAGCCTGAGGCAGTACACTGCTGCGGCTCAGTCAAACGGTAGTCAATCACTCCAGACAGTAGAGATCAATAAGAAAAGGCACAATAATGATGAAGAGCTGAGAAACCTCACTCTTCACTCTCTTTTTCATTAAGGCATGAAGTCGACCCATTTCTCATACACATTGGTGGTAAAGCCCATTTTACATACACATTGGTGGTACAGCCCATTTCTCATACACATTGGTAGTGCTTTGGCCGTAAAGCGCTCACCAGGAGCGATCTTATGGTAAGACAGTGTATTGCATTTAGGCCCCAATTCAATCAGTTGCAGGTTGAGACAAAACCCATAGCAGGTTGTTGCATTCATTCAGAATATTTACACCTACTTGAAGAACAGCGCAGATGCAAAGTTTGGTAACAGAATGACGGCACAGACAGCACACACCGTCATTTTGTTACCAAACTTTGCAGCTGTGCTGTTCTTCAAGTGAATGGATTTTTGTAAAATGTTCAGTGGAAATTGTTAAAATTAGTCTTTGTGCATAGAATTGTATGGTTTGTTTAACTTTGCAATCATTGGTTTTATGTTTGGCATGTATTTTAAAGTGAAAAATCTAAGTCTCAGCATCACTCTGTTTCTGTGGAAATTGCCCTTTTGTCCCTGGGAAACTAGAGAAAAACATCTCCCCATCCCAGCAGCAATCAGCAGCCTCACATTTCTTCCTTTCTAATCATTAGAAAGACTGAAAAGGTCACAGTACAGGTTACGCCAGGGGGTGTAGGCTTTACGCTGCTGCTGCTTCAGTTACAGTGCATTCGGAAAGTATTCAGACCCCTTGACTTTTTCCACATTTTGTTACATTACAGCCTTATTCGAAAATTTATGCAATTCAATGTGTTCCTCATCAATCTACACACAATTCCCCATAATCACAAAGTGAAAACAGGTTTTTAAAAATGTTTGCAAATGTATTACAAATAAAAAACAGAAATACCTTATAAGTATTCAGACCCTTTGCTATGAGACTCAAAATTGTGCTCCAATTTCCATTGATCATCCATGAGATGTTTCTCCAACTTGATTGGAGTCCACCTGTGGTAAATTCAATTGATTGGACATGATTTGGAAAGGCACACACCTGTCTCTATAAGGTCCCACAGTTGACAGGGCATGTCAGAGCAAAAACCAAACCGTTGAGGTTGAAGGAATTATCCGTAGAGCTCCGAGACAGGATTGTGTGAAGGCACAGATCTGGGGAAGGGTATTAAAACATTACGGCAGCATTGAAGGTCCCTAAGAACACAGTGGCATCCATCATTCCTAGAGCTGGCCGCCTGGCCAAACTGAGCAATCGGGGGAGAAGGGCCTTGATTGGGGAGGTGACCAAGAACCTGATGGTCACTCCAGTCCAGTGACAGAGCTCCAGTTCCTCTGTGGAGATGGGAGAACCTTCCAGAAGGACAACCATGTCTTCAGCACTCCACCAATTAGGCTTTTATGGTGGAGTGGCCAGATTGAAGACACTCCTCAGTAAAAGGCACATGACAGCCCGCTTGGAGTTTGCCAAAAGTAAGATTCTCTGGCCTGATAAAACCAAGTTTGAACTCTTTGGCCTGAATGCCAAGTGTCTGGAGTCTGGAGGAAACCAGGCACCATCCCTATGGTGAAGCATGGTGGTGGCAGCATCATGCTGTGGGGATGTTTTTCAGCAGCAGGTACCGGGAGACTAGTCAGGTTCGAGGGAAAGATGAACAGAGCAAAGTACAGAGAGATCCTTGATGAAAACCTGCTCCAGAGCACTCAGGACCTCAGACTGGGGCGAAGGTTCACCTTCCAACAGGACATCGACCCTAAGCACACAGCCAAGACAACGCAGGAGTGGCTTCAGTCTCTGAAGGTCCTTGTGTCGCCCAGCCAGAGTCCAGTCTTGAACCGGATCGAACATTTCTGGAGAGACCTGACAATAGCTGTGTATTGAAGCTCCACATCCAACCTGACAGAGATTGAGAGGATCTGCAGAGAAGAATGGTAGAATCTCCCCAAATACAGGTGTGCCAAGCTTGTAGCGTCATACCCAAGAAGTCTCGAATCTGTAATCGCTGTCAAAGGTACTTCAACAAAGTACTAAGTAAAGGGTCTGAATACTTATGTAAATGTGATATTTACGTTTGAATTTTTTATAAATGTGCAAACATTTCTATAAACCTGTTTTTGCTTTCATTATGGGATATTGTGTGTATGTTGATAAAAAAAACTATTTAATTCATTTTAGAATAAGGCTGTAAATGTAACAAAATGTGGAAAAAGTCAAAGGGTCTGAATACTTTCAGGATGCACTGAATATATTGTTTCAGGACGACAGAGTGGCCATGGAAACGGACATCGGAACTAAGAAACCTGAGAATACTGTTGAGTTCCTAGATCCCTTCACCTTAAGATTGGATTAGTGTAGCACAGGTCAAGGTGAACGTCTCTGTCTGGTCTGGCCTCTCCTTTGTTTC
This sequence comes from Salvelinus fontinalis, assembly GCF_029448725.1. NCBI lineage: Eukaryota > Metazoa > Chordata > Actinopteri > Salmoniformes > Salmonidae > Salvelinus > Salvelinus fontinalis. The sequence continues at coordinate 15,055,773 of NC_074672.1, read as the reverse complement.
AGCATGGACCTGCCTTCAGTTTTACTATGTATACTTCTGGAACTCCTTGCTGTGAGCTGTAAGCAAATGTTTCATTTTCTATTTTCTGGTTAATTTACTGTTGTAGTACGTGGCTGTGCTTGGATGACTAGTCCATTGAATGCTGATTTTATGATTGAATGTGAAAAGACGAAGGTAAAAAATGTAGAATAGATAATAGTAGATTTTGCTCATTGTGGTCATTATATCGTAAGCTTTAACAGTTTTTCTATGTTCTGTATTTATTTTTTCTGATGTCATATACCCCTTGGGACTATCTTTTTGCCAATTATTTGTCAATGTCATTATTATCTAGAGATGATTATTGCTACAGTTGATTTGTTTGTAATTAGGAATCCTAATTTAGAAATGAAATCACTTTGACAGTTATGGCTGAGGTCCAAAGTGGGAAGAGTCATTTATCGAAAATGTCAGGCTCACTCTCATCTGAAAAGGCAAGTTATGATGTCTGACTTATTTGTCTGACCAAACAATTATTGACAAGCTACGTTTTCACCCAAACACTCATGAGGTGATTTTCTTCTCGTACTATTTTTAGCTTCTTTAACAGATGCTCAATAATGCATTTTTACTCTAGCAACTGTTTTCACATATCAATTACAGGAAAGAGGCAATGTATGTATCCAAGTTCAAAAGTGCATTTCAGTTATACCTTTGGATTGAAAAACTGTGGAAGCAATGCATGTTTATTAAGCCATGGAAGTTAAAATCAAGGTAGATTCAGATTAGTGTCTTCAAACACATGCTCTCTGTGCCTTATAGTTCTTGTTCATTATGTGTTAATTCCCTAGGTCTTAGTTCCATAGACTTACGTATATCATTAACGTGCTAGTTCTCATACTGTGTTCTCATCCTGTGGTAGACAGGACATAGTCATCATCCATTTCAAGCACATACTGTACCAGAATAAGGGTGCAGTCTATGCAGCTTGGCATTTACTGAGATGACTCCTGCACTGCGGAGTGTTCACTTGCTGGCAGAGCCACAAAGTCATAAAATCAGATTTTAAACCTAACCATAACACTAACATTAACTACACCGCTATCCCTAATGCCTAACCCTAACCATAAATGATGACCAAAAAGCACATTTTTGTTTCCATGAATTTTGACAATATAGCCAATTCTGACTTTGCAGCTCGCCCATTACATTTATATTTGATGTTTTAATAATTTATTAGACGCTCTTCTCCAGAGTATTCATCTTAAGATAGCTAGATGGGACAACCACATACCATGTAGCGGAAACCGCTCAGTTCTGCCTCCAGGGCAAGACTCATGACAATGAACGTTAAACAGTGCAGTCTATTCCGTGCTAGGTCATATTGTATAGGGTTACCTTTCCTGCTGCTTCTTACACGGAACTGTCTAATTAAAGCATGGGACAGGATCAATATCCAGGAACCTAATGGAGCATTGGCTTTTATGCCATAGAGAGATCTCAGTTCCTGTCTGGTCTCTACTCACTGGGCACAGACGTCATTTCAACTTCTAGTTTTGATTTACATTTGGTTGAGTTGTCAACTAATGTGAATTGAACATAACATCAACAAAACATGTCACCAAGTCATTGGATTTAGGTTGAAACTCCATTACGTTGAAGACTTTTGTAAATCCAATCAGTTTCCCACATTGATTCAACGTCATCACATTGATTTCTTTAGTTGAAATGACGTGGAAACAATGTTGTTTGAACCAGTTTTTTGCCCAGTGGGTGGTGCTCAAACCTGGGTTTTCTGTGTGTTAACTTTATTAAATACATACTGTACCTAGACTGTGTCCTAGACAATTTCCCCTTCTAGGACAATACAAAAAGACAAAAAGGTGGCAATTATGATGCAGATAAACTTTAGTTAATGTAGTACATGGACCTTAGTTCCTTCTGGAAAAATACAGTTTATTGTATCCTATCCTATTCTATCTTATCCTCTCCTATACATGATGAGTAAACAGACAACAGTAAAATGATGGATGTTACTCTGAAACAGTCTTCTGCTTTATATGTATAGATATTCACAGAAACAGCACAAGCAAAACAAAGCATGTCATGGAAAATAAGATCCAATCCAGGTCAAATTCAATATTGTCCCCCAAAACATGTTACCAACATGAGAGGCTACACTCTATAATGGCCACAGTGAAACGTGATTGATATTGACTCTGATTCTGTGCACGCCTGAGATTGGATTTTATTGATCTGTACAGCATCTGTGCCATAAAACCCTATGATGTTGTCTTTATGAGGTGTGTGCTGCCACAGTAACTGTTACAACTGTATGTGATTGTGTTATGTACTATATACTTATGTTTTTTTTATATCACAGGCCAGGAGCTACAAGGGCGTATAGTGGGAGGATATGCCCCTGCACCCCATTCCATCAAATACCTTGTATCAATACAGTCAACTAGAGGACATCACTTTTGTGGAGGATCCTTGATAAATAAATACTGGGTGCTCACAGCAGCACATTGTACTATAGGGTAAGTTTTTTTTCATGTCCTTGTTTTGTCATTATTTGACCCCACCCTCCTTTCTGTAATAGTAAGCTTTACACATGCGTACAGTATGTATGTTGCAAGCGCAAACCTGATCTAACGGACAAAATTAACCAGGTCAGATATGATATAGATATATTATACAGCATTACTCACTCTGTAACTTAGTATTTATGGGAAATGATGTAGCTACGATGGCCTCAAAAGTACAGTATACAGGAACTGGGAAACAATATAATAGACTTATTACAGGGCAGCTCGACTTGACATCCATAAGAGTGTGTTTGTGGGTGTGTGTAAGTCAAGTCCGTTAGCAGGTCCATGGATAGGTATCAGATTGTCCCAGCTGAAACGTATCAAGGCTGAGAGCAAGTGCCTGAAAGCGATACGGACACCAAGCTCACAATGAGTTTTGTGAGCTTGGTTTTGTGCCGTGATTCTGTGGCACAGCAATCTGACTCAAGCATCCCAGGGCCCAGAGGCTAATTGACGTACTTACATACTGTACTGTACTGACACCAAAACACAGAAGCTTTTGTTCGGGAAAGTGAATTTACACATGAACCCAAAATGCAAGATTTATGTCTGTACATTATTATGAATATTATATTTTTTAAAGAATGGAATCCAGGACAGATATTGTGAGCTATTATGGCTGAGTGACCTTTGTGCCACTTTTTGGGGGTAATACGTTACTGTGGGTGTTGTTATGCATGCATTCATTAAGCCTTTATAACAGCTATATAACACATTTTAATATTTGTCATAAGCTGTTATAAGTACTTTTAAATAGTTATGAGTCACAGTATGAGATGTTATGAAACCGGTTATAATAGTTGTTAAAAATGACCGTTCGTTCTGTTGTCATATGCTCTGTCAACTGCTAATAAAAACTGCTATTACATAGTCTGCATGACTCTTATGTAGCATGACAACTCATGCTACATAAGAGTCAAGATACCAGATTTTGTAACAGGGTGTTATGTAATTTACCAACCAGTATTACATTGAACGTAATGATAGGCGTCATAACCATGTCATATGGTGTGCACGGACAAGTACAGTTACATTAATTTTGAGATGTTATAAAACAGTTATAAGTGGGCTTATACACACAGGATGAGTTAAGAATATCACAAACCTTGACCATTCAAAGGATCTCCAAGAGAAATGTGCAAATGGGAGCACAGATGTACTTAATACCAACAGCTTGCCAAAAAAACATAAAAATGTTGAAACGAAATGGATAACAAAACCAACTTTGCATGGGACACAACAGGATTTGTGACAGCTGTTAAAAAGGAATGTGTGCAAGCTACAGTAACAATGACTGCTATATTATGAAAAAATGGCTTGTTAATCAGGTAATTGACTAGTTGGTTTATGTTGCAATAGAGAGAAATAATAATGGTGTATTTTTGTAGGCACTAACGGAGGCTAACTCCGCTATGGCTCGTTGGGAAAAGATTATGGGGATTCTTTTTTTTTTGTAGGGTTTTGGATAAATGCTGAAAATAAGGTCTGTGGTAAACTAACTGTCAGAAAAATGGAACTACAAACTAGCTAAAGCTAAATCTAATTATTTTCAACGTATATCCCAAAACCCCATTATTTTCTCTAATAATTTCCCCCACGGGAATGGCTAATGAACCAGAGGTAGAAAATGCTAACTCATTTAGTTTTTTTAGGACAACAAGCTGGTGAGCTTTATTGCTGTCACGCCCTGACCTTAGAGATCCTTTTTATGTCTCTATTTTGGTTGGTCAGGGCGTGAGTTTGGGTGGGCATTTTATGTCTGGCATTCTATGTTTGTATGTCTATGTTTTCTATTTCTATTGTGTTTGGCCTGGTATGGTTCCCAATCAGAGGCAGTTGTCAATCGTTGTCTCTGATTGAGAGCCATACTTAGGTAGCCTGTTTTCCCACTTTGGTTGTAGGTGGTTGTTTCCTGTTTAGTGTTGCTGCACCTTTCAGGACTGTTTCGTTTCATTCACTGTCTTTGTTGTTTTTGATTACTTCAGTGTTCAGTTTATTTATATTAATAAAGATGGACAATTACCACGCTGCGTATTGGTCTGATCTTGACTACTCCTCATCCGACGGGGACGACGATTGTTACAATTGCAGCATTTTGCTGACCCACTGACGGCTAACGTTAGCTATCTAGCAATCTGCTAGCGCTAGCTAGCTAGCTAACTTTACTAGCTACAGGTGGAGTTTAAAAACTCTGTAGCACATTAACATTCTCTTTCACTTTAAACACATTTACCTTTTCATGTTAATACACGTTATTTAACTCAAGCAAACTAACATTATTGTTATCCATGTTATTTGCTGTAGCTAGTGCCAATATCTCTTCTCCATCTCATTTCCCACCTTTCTTCTGATTTCAGCAATATGATTCGCTGGCACGAGAGCTCTCAATAACATTTCATTGGATCTCCAAACTGTCCATGAAATTTCAGCTATATGCTGACACAAAGCAGATCCAATGAAAAGTCATTAAGAGCCCTTCTGTCAGATAATCATATCACCATGCTAGAGTGGCTAATGCCTAGGAATGCTAGATGTTGCGTATCACGTTCAGCCAATCACACTGCAGCAGTCTGTTGTTTACCCCTGGCTGAGTGCGGAGCGCAACATCAGGAAGTAGCATTAGCTACTCCAGCATGGTGATGGAAAATGGTGTTTCAAAAAGAAAGTATGCATATTTTCATAATTTTCTTCCCGCCTTCTCGCCATTAAATTTAGTTAAGGAGGAAATTGACGCCTTTGCAGCCTGAATGGACATGAACAGTAATTTTTAACACCCATTATAACCGGTTGTATAACATCTCATACTGTGACTCATAAAATTGCACCCATAAGAAGTTATAAGGATAATTTAGTTGCTAATGGCAGCCTGCAATTCCAAGGTTGGCCTTACATTTTAGTTACCAAATGAGAGGGGCAGCACTGAGCTGGACTGCAACGTTACTTCCTGGAGTAGCTCAAATTGTGCATATTACGTCTCCATGAGACACAATCCATTTGGCTTCAATGCGCTATTGAGTCTTCACATGAGATTTATGGTGTCACGTGATTGATGGCTTTGTCCATTCATATATATAGTCATTGGCAAAGTGTTACCCTAGTTTGTTTTTAACTATGTTGGTTGAGCTACAGTTATGCTCTGGTGATGACACTGAGGGGAATGAAAAATAATTAGACTGCTGAACAGTCATTTCCTCCAGTTTGTCAACACATACAATAAGGCCTATTGTGTGTATCCATGGTTGGCTCTGCATTAACGTGGAAGTAATACAAATATGTCTCTTTTGTTTACAGGGTGGAACAAATTATGATAGTAGCAGGAGACTATTCAGTAAGCATGTATGAAGGGACCGAACAGTTCTTCATACCCCAGCTCTTAATACCCCACCCCCAGTACAACAAGATTACGAACAACGCAGATATTATGCTTATCAAGGTAAAAGAGAGGAAGAAATACTAGTAATATCTGTAGTATCTAGGTAGGCTATGTAGTATATTATACCAATTGTACCACCCTTTGCCTTGATGACAGCTTTGCACACGCTTGGCATTCTCTCAACCAGCTTCACTTGGAATGCTTTTCCAACTGTCTTGAAGGAGTTCCCACATATGCTGATCACTTGTTGGCTGCTTTTCCTTCACTCTGCGGTTCAACTCATCCCAAGCCATCTCAATTGGGTTGAGGTCGGGTGATTGTGGAGGCCAGGTCATCTGATGCAGCACTCCATCACTCTCCTTCTTGGTCAAATAGCCCTTACACAGCCTGGAGGTGTGTTGGGTCATTGTCCTGTTGAAAGACAAATATTCCCACTAAGCACATACCAGATGGGATGGCGTATCATTGCAGAATGCTGTGGTAGCCTTGCTGGTTAAGTGTGCCTTGAATTCTAAATAATTCATTAACAGTGTCACCAGCAAACCCGGTGAGCAGGCATAGCCCGGTGCGGTACATAGCAGCGCCTCGTATCGGCCGGGCTAGAGTGGGCATCGAGCCAGGTGCCATGAAGCCGGCTCAACGCATCTGGTCTCCAGTGCGTCTCCTCGGGCCGGGGTACATGGCACCAGCCCTACGCATGGTGGCCCCGGTTGGCCAGCACAGCCCAGTGCGGCCTATTCCACCTCGCCGCAGCCACTGGCTTGGCTACGGGGAGCATTCAGCCAGGTAGGGTTGGGCAAGCTCGGTGCTCGAGACCTGTAGTGCGCCTTCACGGTCCGGTCTATCCGGTGCCACCTAAACGCACCAGCCCTCCGGTGGCAGCCCCCCGCACCAGGCTGTCTCTCCGTCTCCGTACTACAGGTGCTCCCGCCTGCTCAGCGCTGTGAGAGTCTCCCTCCAGTCCAGCGTCGCCTGAGTCTCCCTCCTGTCCAGCGCCGCCTGAGTCTCCCTCCTGTCCAGCGCCGCCTGAGTCTCCCTCCTGTCCAGCGCCACCTGAGTCTCCCTCCTGTCCAGCGCCGCCTGAGCCGTCCGTCTGTCCAGCGCCGCCTGAGCCGTCTGTCTGTCCAGCGCCGCCTGAGCCGTCCGTCTGTCCAGCGCCGCCTGAGCCGTCCGTCTGTCCTGCGCCGCCTGAGCCGTCCGTCTGTCCAGCGCCGCCTGAGCCGTCCGTCTGTCCAGCGCCGCCAGAGCCGCCCGTCTGTCCTGAGCCGCCGGAGCCGCCCGTCAGTCAGGAGTCGCCAGAGCCGCCCACCAGTCAGGAGCCGCCAGAGCCGCCCGCCAGTCAGGAGCCTCCAGAGCCGCCCGCCGGTCAGGAGTCGCCAGAACCGCCCGCCACTCAGGAGCCGCCAGAGCCGCCCGCCAGTCAGGAGCCGCCAGAGCCGCCCGCCAGTCAGGAGCTGCCTTTCAGTCCGGAGCTGCCTTTCAGTCCAGAGCTGCCTTTCAGTCCAGAGCTGCCTTTCAGTCCGGAGCTGCCCCTCAGTCCAGAGCTGCCCCACAGTCCTGAGCTGCCACTCAGTCCTGAGCTACCCCTCAGTCCTGAGCTACCCCTCAGTCCGGAGCTGGCCCTCAGTCCGGAGTTGCCCCTCAGTCCGGAGCTGCCCCTTAGTCCAGAGGCGCTCCTCAGTCCAGTGGGGCCCTTTAGTAGGGTTGCCAGTCCTAGGTCGGCGGCGAGGGTCGCCGCCCTAAAGACGCTACTGAAGCGGACTAAGACTATGGTGGAGTGGGGTCCACGTCCAGCGCCAGAGCCGCCACCGCGGACAGATGCCCACCCAGACCCTCCCCTATAGGTTCAGGTTTTGTGGCCGAACTGTCTGCCACAGTTCCTTGTCTGTTGAACAGTTCCTCTTTTTCTATGCACAATTCTAGTCTTATGATTCAAATACATCTCACTCCATTATCCAGTGACAGGGTGGAATACTGTTAGTTATTGCCTTAACATTAATTTGAAAGTATAAATAATTTAGTCATTATCTTACCATTACCTTAAACATATGAATCTCCATAACATAAGGTAATGATGGACTGTCGTTTCTCTTTGCTTATTTGAGCTGTTCTTGGCATAATATGGATTTGCACTTTAACCAAATAGGGCTATCATAATATGGACTTTAACCAAATAGGGCTATCTTCTGTATTCCACCCATACCTTGTCACAACACAACTGATTGGCTCAAATGCATTAGGAAGGAAAGAATTTCCACAAATTAACTTTTAACAAGGCACACCTTGTTAATTTAAATGTATTCCAGGTCACTACCTCATGAAACTGGTTGAGAGAATGCCAAGAGTGTGCAAAGCTGCCATCAAGACAAAGGGTGGCTATTTTGAAGAATCTAAAATCTAAAATATATTTTGATTTGTTTAACACTTTTTTGGTTACTACATGATTCCATATGTGTTATTTCATAGTTTTGATGTCTTCACTATTATTCTACAACGTAGAAAATAGTAAAAACAAAGAAAAACCCTTGAATGAGTAGGTGTGTCCAAACTTTTGACTGGTACTGTACTTTTTCACTCAAGGCTTAGTTAAATGTCATCATTAGGTGTTTTATTACTCTTTGAAGGCCTTGGTAAAAGACAGAAAGTTTTTTCTTCAAACCTAACCTGATCCACATTTCCTGTGTCTGTCTCCATCTCTTTTCAGCTGAAAGCTCCAGTGTACCTGAATAGCTATGTGTCCATCGCTCCGCTGCCCCGCCAGAGTGCCTCGGTGGCAGAGGGGCAGTTGTGCAGGGTGTCAGGCTGGGGGTTCACCAGCTCTAGTGGGGGACAGATACCCTCCTCCCTGCGCACCGTCAAACTTCCCATCGTCTCCACAGCCAAATGCAACAGCAGTGAGTCTTTCAATGGGAACATCACATCCAACATGATCTGTGCAGGCTACAGCGCTGGCAGAAAGGACGCGTGTAAGGTAGGACCCATGCTATAGTTACTAGGATAGGGTTTACGATTTCTAATGCTATGGCTCGGATTATACCTAATACTAGACTAAAAAGCATGTTTAATACATATTTTCCATTGAGCATGGCTATTAGTCGAGGGAGTAGGTTTAAGCTTGGTCCGTCAAACATGCCTTGAATCTTTAGGATATCTAGAAAAATCGAATTCGGCATCCAAATATTGATTGCCATTGCACACGGTATAGATGATTTTGTGTCTCTAAACTCCAGGCTTTTGTCTGTTTGTTGTTTCAGGGAGATTCTGGGGGCCCACTGGTGTGTGAAGGTCGGATCTATGGTGTGGTTTCCTGGGGGATGGGCTGTGCCGATGCCAAGTACCCAGGAGTCTACACTGCTGTGTCAAAGTATCGAAGGTGGATAGACCGGACCATATTCAGCTACTACGGACACTGCAGCAAGTATTAGAATCAAGTGTTTCTGTCTGAAACACTACCCTTATCTTGAACTTGAAACATTTCAGAGAGCTTGATGTGAAACATGGGGATAAAAAAGTCTCCCAGTTTCATGTAGTTTTTCATTACTTTTATTTGTGTATATTAATCAGATTTATAAAAAATAGATAGAAACATAGATAATGGACCATTCCCAACATGTTCTTGCAGTACTGTATGTTGCTACTTGTAGTCCCCTAGCAATGCTATTCCACAAAGCAACATGAAGAACAACTGATAAAATATAAATAATGTCAACAATAAAACATTTATTTAACAAGAGATGTAATGCCAAGTTAACATGGTTTAGTTTATATGAAGACCAGTGTTATCAACCAGACACTAATGCATAAAGCATAAACTTGAATCAAGCAACTTCAAGTCTGAGTGGTGAGTGCATGTATATTTAGACGACATAGAATAGTTAAATAATTGTGAAATTGTAAGTGTGTTGTAAAAAAATGAAGTGAACTGTATGTTTTCCTTGTTTTATATAATACATCACTACCAATTCAAGGTGGACTGGTTTTATTTTCACAATTTGTATTACAAGTGTGTCATCCAGATTTAATTGAGGAATCAAATTCTGGACAGTCATATTTACAAAAAAAAATGTGGAGTAGAAATGTTATCAACTTCCAAAGTTGCCGAACAAATATCCCAGCTGTACCCATAATTGCATTTATTTAACCATTATTTTACCAGGTAAGTTGACTGAGAACACATTCTCATTTAGCAACAAACTGGGGAATAGTTACAGGGGAGAGGAATGAGCCAATTAGAATCTGGGGATGATTAGGTGGCCATGATGATATGAGGGCCAGATTGGAAATGTAGCCAGGACACCAGGGTTAACACCGCTACTCTTGTCTGCTCATTGGTGACGTTCATCATCAAATCTGCTTGTATGCTGATGATGCTTTGATATTCATCTCTAGCCCCGAGACTTCTTGTTAATACTATTGAATTACTCAGTGAATTCTCAGGCTACAAAATTCATTTAACTAAATCAGAGGCTATGCCACTTGGTTGTCTTCCATCTGTACCTATTACCTCTCCCCCCTTTCCTTTTAAATGGTCCCCCTCAGGTTTTACATATCTGGGTATATTTGTATCTCCTAAATTCCAGCAAATGTACAAAGCCAATTTCGTTCCCCTGTTTGATACAATAAGACAGGATCTGGAGCGCTGGAACTCTCTTCCGATTTCGTGGTTGGATAGAAAATCCCGCTTGTAAATGAACATTTGACCTGGACTACTTTACCCAATCCAAATTATCCTAGTCTTACTTTCCAATAAGGTAATAGACTATTTAAGTGGCTGGTTAAGTCCCTTCATATCGAGTAAACACAAGCCAAGACTTGACAATATTGCAGCTGCCAGGTTCTATGGGTGGCTTGGATCTTCCCAATATTAGGTTTATCAGTGGTGTGCCCACTTATGTTTGATTTCTGACTGGATCACAAATAATGACTCCTCTATTTGGTTAGATATTGAGACTTCTTTTTCAAAATACCCCCTGCAGGATATTTTATTTTTCAGAAGGTTAAAGCCTATAAAAGATCACTGCAATAATCGCATTACACTTAACACACTCAAAGTATGGAGGTCAGTTCAATGCTTCCTGGGAAGGTCCAAACTAACCTCTACTCTACTACCCCAATTCTAACCTCTAACCTAACCTAACCTCTAACCTCTACTACCCCAATTCTTAACAACCCAGATTTTTTACCAGGATTGCTGGATGCTGGCTTTAACATTTTGCTTAATAAGGGCATAGGCAGACTAAATGTTTTATTCGCTGATAAGATTTTAATTTCATTTGAGCAGATGGTTGAGAAATATTAACTTCCAAAGCAGGACTTTTTCCACTTTCTACAAGCAAGACATAATTTGAAGAGCACCACTTTAATTGGCAACCCTGATGCGTCTGTCATTGAAATAATGCTTTTTTTCTCACAAAGGGAAACGTCTGTAAGTTTATTTTATGATGCTTTGAGGTCCTTTTCTACTGTGGACGCACAGAGGGTCAAGCGAGTGTGGGAGAAATAATTGTCTGTTACTACTGACGAGGAGATGTGGGAGGACATTTGGAGATACATGTATGCAAAAACAAAATCTATCTGTAGTTGTACTAGAGCAATCCAATTAAGAATAATACACAGATTGCATATATCCCCAAATCGCAAAACATCCTTTTACAGTAGATTCATGACAAGGTCCCTTCTATTAAGGATTGCATAAGATACTATTTCAATGGGTGCCTTTGGAATATCTGACATGTACATTCAATTCTAAAACAGATCAGTTCTACAAAGTGTGGGAACCTTATTTAAATGCCCTAGAACCTAATTTATCAGCTATTATGCTACATTGATTTTCTTAGAAGGGTGGTTGTTTACTTGTCGCTGGACTACACTGTACGTTCCATGTGTTGGACCTGATTCCTTTATTTAAACTGAGCTTTTGTGTTTACTTTCTGTCTCTATGTTCATTTAATATATATATATATTCGTTGTTATTCTTGTTTTATCTTTGTTACTGTATCTCTTAATATGGGAGAAAATTGTAATATTCCAATACAAATACTGTTACAAAAAAAGAAAACACCCCTAGTCTTATGATAATTGCCATGGGATCTTTAAGGACCACAGAGAGTCAGGACACCTGTTTAACATCCCATCTTAAAGACAGCACCTTACATAGGGGAATGTCCCAAATCACTGCCCAGGGGCATTGGGATATTGTTTTTAGACCAGAGGAAAGAATGCCTCCTACTGGCCCTCCTCTTCCAGCAGCATCTAGTCTCCCACCCAGAGACCGACCAGGCCCAACCCTGCTTAGCTTCACAGGCAAGCCAGCAGTGGGACACAGGGTGATATATTCAGTAATACACTGGGAGTGGGTTAATTACAGAAATAAAATTCAGTGAAACATAGCTACCCAGCTTGTTAGGGATGTGCATCAATCTTCATTACTTGTTTTCTGAGATACAACAGCGTCCTTATGTAGCTAACCATGTGATTCAAAATTAAGTCGGCAGTTGCTCAACAGCACGACTGCACTAATGTCTGTCTCAAACATTTGTACAGTAACCCTCATCTATACTTCATCCGGATATCACGGCCACTCTGTTTGCTTAAGGTCACCATCTTTAATAATATGGTTGTAGATGGTGCTCTTTGCTTGATGAATTACCTCAAGACTGGCGTAGAATCCTAATGAAATATGCATAGAGTCAGGCTTGGCTCTGCAATTTCTTCTAATGTAATGACTAAGACTTTAATAGATTCCCTCACCCTGCCTGGCGGAAGTGTAAATACTAAACAAAACAGCTGTGATTCCAGGAAGGACCCGCCTCCCTCTCCTTGAGACTGCCTTAACACCTTGGAGAATATTGTCACGAATCCCGCCGAGGATGGTGCCTCTTCCTGTTCGGGCGGAGCTCGGCGGTCGTCGTCACCGGCCTACTAGCTGCCATCGATTCTTTCCTTTTTGTTTCTGTTAGTTTGGGCTGATTGGGTGCACCTGTTTTGAGTTTAGTTTGGTGGGTAGGCTATTTAAGGTTAGGTAGCCCGCTGGCTGTTGTGCGGGCTTGTTTTCTGTTATGTTGGTGTTGGATCTTGTAGTGGATTTTGTATTTCCTCGGAACAGTTTAGTCCGGTGTTTTTTGGACTCCTTTTCTCATGCGCCCGTATGTTTTAGGGCATGATCTTTTTCCCTGTGCATTGGAAATAAATCCACGTTCCTTAACCCTGCTCTCTGCGTTTGACTCCATCCACCCAGTACTCCTAGTAGCTCTGACAGAAGCCCGCACCACACTATGGAGTCAGCAGGAGCCGCGACCACCCCTCTCCCAACTATGGAGGAGCGTGTCCAGCATCATACAGCTGTACTTCATCGTATCGGATCAGCGATGGACCAGATGATGGAGAGGATGGAACGATGGGAGAGGAGTGGTCTCCCGACGCCCCCTACAGCTCCCCTGCAGACGACACAACCCACTCCCACAGGGTCATCGGCTGGGACCAGCTCATTGCGTCTCACCCCCCCGAGGGAATACGATGGAGCAGCGGCTGGTTGCCAGGGATTTTTGCTCCAGCTTGAGCTTTACCTGGCTACCGTGCGTCCGACTCCCTCGGGGGAGGAGAGTGTAAGCCTCCTTGTCTCCTGTTTGTCGGGGAGAGCCCTGGACTGGGCCAACGCGGTATGGAACAGCCCAGACTCAGCTCGGGACCATTATGCAGAGTTCACCCACCGGTTTCGGGCTGTGTTCGACCACCCACCAGAGGCCCGAGCGGCGGGTGAGCGTCTGTTCCACCTGAGACAGGAGACGAGGAGCGCCCAGGAGTTCGCTTTAGAGTTCCGGACCTTGGCTGCTGGTGCGGGGTGGAATGACAGGGCCTTAATAGACCATTACCGTTGTAGCCTTCGGGAGGACGTTCGTCGGGAGCTAGCTTGTCGGGACACCACACTATCTCTAGATGAACTGATTGACATGTCGATTCGACTAGATAACCTGCTAGCTGCCCGCGGGCGTTCAGAGAGGGTCCTGTCCATTCCACCTCCCAGCCCTCCCGCTCCAACTCCGATGGAGTTGGGAGGAGCTGCATCTAGGGGGACCGGAGGAGGTGGCTCCTCTTGCACCTACTGTGGCCGGAGAGGACACACTTCGGACCGGTGCTGGAGGAGTCCATCTGGGAGTCGGGATGGCAGGCGGAATACTCCTCGGCCACCTCAGGTGAGTAGGCACAAGACTCACCCAGAGCTCCCTGTTGGTCATATGTTTTTGGTTATTTTTTTCCCTGCGTTTTTTCCCTCTCTTCAGCATAAGGCGCTAGTCGACTCAGGCGCAGCTGGGAGTTTTATGGATCGCGGACTCGCCCGTAGGTTGGGTATTCCGCTGGTGCAGATAGACCCACCTTTTCCCGTGCACTCCCTAGATAGCCGACCGTTAGGGTCAGGGCTGGTCAGGGAGGCCACGATTCCGCTGGACATGGTAACCCAGGGGGATCATAGGGAGCAGATCAGTTTTTACCTTATTGATTCACCTGGGTTTCCAGTGGTGTTGGGGATTCCCTGGCTAGCCATTCACAATCCCCTCATTTCCTGGCGACAGGGAGCTCTTCAGGGGTGGTCAGATGAGTGTTCAGGTAGGTGTGTGGGAGTTTCCATCGGTGCCACATCGGTGGAGAGTCCAGACCAGGTTTCCACTGTGCGCATTCCCCCAGAATATGCCGATTTGGCTATCGCTTTTAGTAAGAAGGAAGCGACTAAATTACCACCTCATCGACGGTGGGATTGCGTGATAAACCTCCAGGAGAACGCTGCACTTCCCAGGAGTCACGTGTACCCTTTGTCACAGGAGGAGACGTTGGCTATGGAGACATATGTCACGGAAGCTCTGGGACAGGGGTTCATTCGGCCCTCCATGTCACCCGCCTCCTCGAGTTTCTTTTTTGTGAGAAAAAAGGAGGGAGGACTGCGTCCGTGCATTGATTATCGAGGTCTAAATTCAATCACAGTGGGATTTAGTTATCCACTACCTCTGATCGCTACGGCGATGGAATCATTCCACGGAGCGCGTTTTTTCACAAAACTGGACCTCAGGAGCGCGTATAATCTGGTGCGTATTCGGGGAGGAGACGAGTGGAAAACAGCGTTTAGTACCACATCAGGCCACTATGAGTACCTCGTCATGCCGTATGGGTTGAAGAATGCTCCAGCCGTTTTCCAATCCTTTGTAGATGAGATTCTCAGGGACTTGCAGGGGCAGGGTGTGGTAGTATATATTGATGACATCTTAATCTATTCTGCCACACGCGCCGCGCATGTCTCCCTGGTGCGCAGGGTGCTTGGGCGACTGCTGGAGCATGACCTATACGTCAAGGCTGAGAAATGTGTGTTCTCCAAACCAGCCGTTTCCTTCCTGGGTTATCGCATTTCCACCTCGGGGGTGATGATGGAGTGTGACCGCGTAAACGCCGTGCGTAATTGGCCGACTCCAACCACGGTAAAGGAGGTGCAGCGGTTTTTAGGGTTTGCCAATTACTACCGGAGGTTTATCCGGGGTTTTGGTCAAGTGGAGGCACCCATTACCTCACTGCTAAAGGGGGGGCCGGTGCGTTTACGGTGGTCGGCTGAGGCAGATGGAGCCTTCAACCAGTTGAAGGCAAGGTTTACTGAGGCTCCCGTGTTGGCGCATCCGGACCTTTCGCTAGCGTTCATAGTGGAGGTGGATGCGTCCGAGGCTGGTGTTGGAGCCGTGCTATCCCAGCGCTCGGGCACGCCACGAAGCTCCGTCCCTGTGCTTTCTTTTCAAAGAAGCTGGAGCCGGCGGAGCGGAACTATGATGTGGGGGACCGGGAGTTACTAGCTATGGTAAAAGCCCTGAAGGTGTGGAGACACTGGCTTGAGGGGGCAAAATACCCTTTTCTCATCTGGACTGACCACCGAAATCTGGAGTATATCCGAGAGGCGAAGAGACTGAGTCCGCGTCAAGCTAGGTGGGCCATGTTCTTTACTCGTTTTAGGTTTACGATCTCTTACCGACCAGGTTCCCTCAACACTAAGGCCGACGCGCTGTCTCGTCTCTATGACACGGATGACCGGTCCATCGATCCGACTCCCATCCTTCCAGCCTCGTGTCTGGTGGCCCCGGTGGTATGGGAGGTGGACGCGGACATCGAGCGGGCGTTAAGGGTATCCCAGTGTCCAACTGGCCTTAGGTACGTACCGCTTGGTGTTCATGATCGTTTGATTCGGTGGGCCCATACACTACCTTCTTCGGGTCATCCGGGGATTGAGAGAACAGTGCGGGATCTTAGGAGGAAATACTGGTGGCCCACCTTGGCTAAGGACGTGAGACTCTATGTCTCTTCCTGCTCGGTATGCGCACAGAGTAAGGCTCCTAGGCATCTGCCGAGAGGGAAGTTACAACCCCTCCCGGTTCCACAACGGCCATGGTCTCATTTATCGGTAGATTTCCTGACTGATCTTCCCCCCTCTCAGGGGAACACTACCGTTTTGGTCGTTGTGGATCGGTTTTCTAAGTCCTGTCGTCTCCTTCCATTGCCTGGTCTCCCTACGGCCTTACAGACTGCGGAGGCTCTCTTTACCCACGTCTTCCGGCACTACGGGGTGCCGGAGGACATCGTATCTGATCGAGGTCCCCAGTTCACGTCCCGGGTATGGAGGGCGTTTATGGAGCGTCTGGGGGTCTCGGTCAGCCTTATCTCTGGGTATCACCCCGAAAGTAATGGGCAGGTGGAAAGAGTGAACCAGGAAGTGGGTAGGTTTCTGAGGTCGTATTGCCAGGACCGGCCTGGAGAATGGGCAAGGTACGTCCCGTGGGCAGAGTTGGCCCAGAACTTACTCCGCCACTCCTCAACTAACATGTCGCCATTTGAGTGCGTATTGGGGTACCAGCCGGTCCTGGCTCCGTGGCATCAGAGCCAGACCGAAGCTCCTGCGGTGGAGGAGTGGGTCCAGCGCTCTAGAGAGACCTGGCGGGCAGTCCAGGCCTCTCTCAGGCAGGCCAGTGAGCGACAGAAGAGGAGCGCTGACCGCCACCGCAGTGAGGCCCCTGTGTTCGCACCAGGGGACAGGGTCTGGCTCTCGACCCGAAACCTGCCCCTCCGCCTGCCCTGCCGGAAGCTGGGGCCGCAGTGTGTGGGGCCATTTAAAGTCCTGAGGAGGATAAACGAGGTGTGTTATAGATTACAACTCCCTTTTTACTATCGTATTAACCCCTCGTTTCATGTGTCTCTCCTCAGGCCGGTGGTAGCTGGTCCCCTTCAGGAAGGTGAGGTGCCGGAGGTCCCTCCGCCCCCTCTGGATATCGAGGGGTCCCCGGCGTACGCTGTACGAGCTATTCTGGACTCGAGACGCCGGGTGAGGGGCCTGCAGTACCTCGTTGACTGGGAGGGGTACGGTCCGGAGGAGAGGTGCTGGGTACCGGGGAGAGATATTTTAGATCCTTCCCTCTTGGCTGATTTCCACCGTCGCCACCCGGATTGTCCTGCGCCTCGCCCTCCGGGTCGTCCTCGAGGTCGGGGTCGGCGCGCTGCGGGAGCCGCGCGTCAGAGGGGGGGTACTGTCACGAATCCCGCCGAGGATGGTGCCTCTTCCTGTTCGGGCGGAGCTCGGCGGTCGTCGTCACCGGCCTACTAGCTGCCATCGATTCTTTCCTTTTTGTTTCTGTTAGTTTGGGCTGATTGGGTGCACCTGTTTTGAGTTTAGTTTGGTGGGTAGGCTATTTAAGGTTAGGTAGCCCGCTGGCTGTTGTGCGGGCTTGTTTTCTGTTATGTTGGTGTTGGATCGTGTAGTGGATTTTGTATTTCCTCGGAACAGTTTAGTCCGGTGTTTTTTGGACTCCTTTTCTCATGCGCCCGTATGTTTTAGGGCATGATCTTTTTCCCTGTGCATTGGAAATAAATCCACGTTCCTTAACCCTGCTCTCTGCATTTGACTCCATCCACCCAGTACTCCTAGTAGCTCTGACAAATATGTACCGAATCGAGCGACTCCTGATAGCGCTAGGCGTATCACAACAGAATGAATAGTTGATAGCCTGCTTAATGGGCCTCTCTGGTTTCACTGCTGTTGGCCAGGCGTCATATAATATGATTGACATGTTTCTTGGCCTTTTTAAAACTTTGCAAGTGGTTACATAAAGAGTGGTTACTATTTTGCCACTGCCATCTTTAGAATGGGTCTACAGGGTATATCGAACGTATCGTCTGACATTTGACCATTTTAGTTTGCCATATATACATTAACCTCAAATAAATTTGGAAATCTTTTTGTTGTGTTTGTTCGTTGAATAAAGAGTATTGTAGGCTATCGATTCTGGCACAGACAAACAAGCAATCCCAGGGGAAAGGGCTTCGTGACTGCGAAGACAAAGCTTGTTATATAGTTTGGGGAATGAAAATGGACTTCCATGAACTAGGCCAGGCAGCAATATCCATATTTCCATAACTGATGTGTTGGATGATTTTTTTTACATTACATCCTATGGGAGAGATTTGTGACATACACTATATATACAAAAGTATGCGGAAACCCCTTCAAATTAGTGGATTCGGCTATTTCAGCCACACCTCACACCCACAGCCATGCAATCTTCATAGACAAACATTGGCAGTAGAAAGGCCTTACTGAAGAGCTCAGTGACTTTCAATGTGGCATTGTTATGGGTTGCCACCTTTCCAACAAGTCAGTTCGTCAAATTTCTGCCATGCTAGAGCTTACCCGGTCAACTGTAAGTGCTGTTATTGTGAAGTGGAAACGTCTAGGAACATCAACGGCTCAACCCGAGAAGTGGTAGGCCACACAAGCTCACAGAATGGGACAACTGAATGCTGAAGTGCGTAGTGCGTAAAATTGTCTGTCCTTTCTTGCAACACTAACTATCGAGTTCCAAACTGCCTCTGGAAGCAACGTCAGCACAAAAACTGTTTGTCGGGGCTTCATGAAATGGGTTTCCATGGCCCAGCAGCCGCACACAAGCCTAAGATCACTTTGCGCAATATCAAGAGTGGTGTAAAGCTCAGCAGTGGAAATGCGTTCTCTTGAGTGATGAACCCCGCTTCACCATCTGGTAGTCAGACGGTCAAATCTGGGTTCGAGAGATGCCAGGAGAACGCATAGTGCCAACTGTAAAGTTTGGTGGAGCGCCTCCCGAGTGGCGCAGCGGTCTAAGTCACTGAATTGCAATGCTTGAGGCTTCACTACAGCCCCGGGTTCGATCCCAGGCTGTGTCACTTCCGGCCGTGACCGGGAGACCGATGAGGCGGTGCACAATTGGCCCATCGTCAACCTGGTTAGGGGAGGGTTTGGCTGGCCGGGATGTCCTTGTCCCATTGCGCTCTAGTGACTCCTTATGGTAGGCTGGGTGCCTGCAAGCTGATTCCAGTTGGCAGTTGTTCTGTGTTTCTTCCAACACATTGGTGTGGCTGGCTTACGGGTTAAACAAGCAGTGCGGCTTGGCAGGGTCGTGTTTCAGAGGACGCATGGCTCTTGACCTTTGACTCTCCTGAGTCTGTACAGGGGTTGCAGCGATAGGACAAGACTGTAACTACCAATTGGGGAGAAAAAGGAGTGAAAGTACAAACAACATCAAAAAAATCTCAAGGATGAATAATGGTCTGGGGCTGTTATTCATGATTCATGCTCCTTAGTTCCAGAAAAATCTTGCCGAGATTGGTGTGGAACAACTTACCCAGAGTCCTGACCTCAACCCATAGAACATCTTTGGGATGATTTGGAAAGCCGACCCGAGCCAGGCCTAATCGCCCAACATCACTGCCTGACCAAATGCTATTGTGGCTGAATGGAAGCAAGTCTCTGCAGCAACGTTCCAAAATCTATTGGAGGGCCTTCCCAGAAGAGTGGAGGTTGTTAAAGCAGCAAAGCGAAGACAAACTCCATTTTCATGCCCATTATTTTGGAATCAGATGTTAGACGAGCACACACTTTTGGTACTGTATATATATTATTATATCTAGTACCAGTCAAAAGTTTGGACACACCTACTCATATCAGGGTTTTTCTTAATTTTTTACTAATTTCAACATTGTAGAATAATAGTGAAGACATCAAAACTATGAAATAACATATATGGAATCATGTAGTAACCCAAAAAACGGTTAAACAAATCAAAATAAATGTTATATTTGAGAATCTTCAAAGTAGCCACCCTTTGCCTTGATGACAGCTTTGCACACTCTTGGCATTCGGCTTCATGAGGAATGCTTTTCCAACAGTCTTGAAGGAGTTCCCACATATGCTGAGCACTTGTTGGCTGCTTTTCCTTCACTCTGAGGTCCAACTCATCCCAAACCATCTCTCTTCTCCCCTGTAACTATTCTCCAGGTCGTTGCTGTAAATGAGAACGTGTTCTCAGTCAACTTACCTGGTAAAATAACGGATAAATAAAATAAATAAAAGCTTCACCTGGAATGCTTTTCCAACAGTCTTGAAGGAGTTCTCACATATGCTGAGCACGTGTTGGCTGCATTTCCTTCACTCATCGGTCCAACTCATCCAAAACCATCTCATTTGGCTTGAGGTCTGGTGATTGTGGAGGCCAGGTCATCTGATGCAGCACTCCATCACTCTCTTTCTTGGTCAAATAGCCAAAGCAACTCTATTCTTATTATTTGTGTCCTTTAGTCGTGTTTTTTTGCAGCAATTCAACAATGAAGGCCTGATTCATGCAGTCTCCTCTGAACAGTTGATGTTGAGATGTGTCTGTTACTTGAACTCTGTGAGGTGCAATCTGAGGTGCAGTTAATTGCTGATTTCTTTGGCTGGTAACTCTAATGAACTTATCCTCTGCAGCAGAGGTTACTCTGGGTATTCCTTTCCTGTGGCGGTCCTCATGAGAGCCAGTTTCATCATTGCGGTTGATGGTTTTTGCAACTGCACTTAAAGAAACTTTCAAAGTTCTTGAAATTTTCCGTATTGACTGACCTTCATGTCTTAACCTTTCACGAGCCTCTACCCCGGGTCCGGGAGCCCCCCCACACTGATTAGCATCGCTAGCATAGCGTCACAATTAAATAGTAGCATCTAAATATCATTAAATCACAAGTTCAAGACACCTAATGAAAGATACAGATCTTGTGAATAAAGCCACCATTTCAGATTTTTTAAATGTTTTACAGGGAAGACACAATATGTAAATCTATTAGCTAAACACGTTAGCAAAAGACACCATTTTTCTTTGTCCACCATTTTTTCTCTCCACCAGTAGCTATCACCAATTTGTCTAAACTAAGATATTGATAGCCACTAACCAAGAAAAAACCTCATCAGATGACAGTCTGATAACATATTTATGGTATAGGATAGGTTTTGTTAGAAAAATGTGCAAATTTCAGGTATAAATCATAGTTTGCCATTGCAGCCACCATCACAAATCTCACCAAAGCGACTAGAATTACTACAGAGAGCAACTTGTATTACCAATTTACTCATCATAAAACATTTCTTAAAAATACACAGCACATAGCAATGGAAAGACACAGATCTGGTGAATTCAGACAACATTTCAGATTTTCTAAGTGTTTTACGGCGAAAACACAATAAATCGTTATATTAGCATACCACATATGCAAACGTTACCCGAGCACTGATTCAAGCCAAAGAGAGCGATATCGTTATCATCGCCAAAATATATTATCTTTTTCACTAACCTTCTCAGAATTCTTCCGATGACACTCCTGTAACATCATATTACAACATACATATAGAGTTTGTTCGAAAATGTGCATATTTAGCCACCAAAATCATGGTTAGACAATGATAAAAGTAGCCCAGCTGGTCAGAAAATGTCGTGCGCCATATTAGACAGTGATCTAGTCTTATACATAAATACTCATAAACTTGACTAAAAAATACAGGGTGGACAGCGATTGATAGACAATTTAATTCTTAATACAATCGCTGAATTACATTTTTTAAATTATCCTTACTTTTCAATACAGGTTGCGCCAAGCGAAGCTATAGCAAACAAAATGGCGGAATAAGCGTTTAACATTTTTCGACAGAAACACGATTTATCATCATAAATTGTTCTTACTATGAGCTGTTCTCCCATCAGAATCTTGGGCAATGAATCCTTTCTTGGGTCTAATCTTCTTTTGGTCGAAAGATGTCCACTTGTCCGTCGAAATGCCCACTAACGTACGACCGGGACCCCGAAACGTGCCCGGCGCTTCAAAGTGTATTACAAAGCAATGCCTCAAAATCACACTAAACGGATATAAATTGCTATAAAACGGTTTAAATTAACTACCTTATGATGTTTTTAACACCTATAACGAGTAAAAACATGACCTGAGAAATATTACTGGCTAAACAAAAGCTTGGAAGGAGGCGAGTCCGACATCCTTCGTGCGCCAGGCGCAGGCAGCAAAGGGAAGCTACTTCCGGTATTTGCTGTTTTACACAGCCCCTGATTGCGCAATCGACTCCATTCAAAGCGTCATCACGTACTGACATCCAGGGGAAGACGTAAGAAGTGTCTGTTTCTCCATAGCATTTACACGGACCTTTAAACTGACTCCAGATCAGGGGCCAAGATGTCTGAAATCTGACTCCCTATCATGAAAAGTGCTGTAGAAGGAGTTCTGTTTCACTCAGAGACAAAATTCCAATGGCTATAGAAACTAGAGAGTGTTTTCTATCCAATAATTATAATAATATGCATATTGTACGAGCAAGAATTGAGTAGGATGCCGTTTAATGTGTAGAGCAAATTATGCTAATGCGAAACAGCACCCCCTATAGTCGCAAGAAGTTAATGTGTAATGTTTAACACTTTTTTGGTTACTACATGATTCCATATGTGTTATTTCATAGTTTTGATGTCTTCACTATTATTCTACAATGTAGAAAATAGTAAAAATAAAGAAAAACCCTTGAATGAGTACGCGTGTCTAAACATTTGACTGGAACTATATATATATATATATATATATATATATATATATATATATATATATATATATATATATATATATATATATATATATATATATCCATGGTCTTAGATTTTTAGAAAGCAGTATGTTATTCAATTGTTTTATCTTATCTTTAACTCTGCATTGTTGCTGTGAATAAGTAAGCATTCCACTGTTCGTCTACACCCGATGTCTACGAAGCATGCAATAAATAAAATGTTGTTTGATTTAAAGCAGCATAGCCTAATTGATGACCGCAGTAGATGGCACTGAGCACCACAACAGATGACACTTTTATCTGCTACTCACAGGTGTCCAGAGAGGTTAAATTCAAAGGATAATTGACTCAGTCATGACGTTACCATTAAAGGATAACAAACGTTTTAACTGAATAAATTATCCTCTACAGTTCAGACTGTCATTAATACAGAAACATACCACTCAGAGTCAATTCTCCTGCCAAGATACAAACCGAGACAAAGCGATCCATTAGCTAATGTAGAAACATAAGTCATAGCTCCTGTATGGTTGAAAAGAACAGAACAAATTCCTCCAGTTAATAGTTGTCCAATCTCATAATTGGTCTGACAGACAGTCTCAAGTGTTTTACAGCCAGTCAGCACTGAAACCAATTACCACTCAAATGGGGCCCATGTATTCTTCCCCCTGATTGAGAGAGAAATTTAATCGACTCAAAATCAAAGTCAAATCGTATGCTTGGTAAACAACAGGTGTAGACTTAGAGTGAAATGATCTTCCCTTCCCAACAATGCAGAGAGAAAACATATCAATAATAGAAAAATAGAAAAATAATAGCAGACGAATAAATACACAATGGGTAGCCTAGCGATGACTTGGCTATACATGGGGTACCAGTACCGAGTTGATATGCAGGGGTACCAGTACCGAGTTTATATGCAGGGGTATGAGGTAGCGTAGGCTAGTGGTTAGAGTGTTGGACTAGTAACCGAAAGGTTGCAAGATTGAATCCCTGAGCTGACAATGTACAAATCTGGTGTTCTGCTCATGAACAAGGCAGTTAATCCACTGTTCCTAGGCTGTCATTGAAAATAAGAATTTGTTCTTAACTGACTTGCCTAGTTAAATAAAATTTAAAAAAAGAAAAGAAAATTGAGGTAGAAGTCGGAAGTTTATATACACGTTAGCCAAATCCATTTAAAAACTCAGTTTTTCACAATTCCTGACATTTAATCCAGGTAAAAATACCCAAAAATACCCTAGGTCAGTTAGGATCACAACTTTATTTTAAGAATGTGAAATGTCAGAAAAATAGTAGAGAGAATGATTTGTTTCAGATTTCATCACATCTCCAGTGGGTCAGAAGTTTACATACACTCAATTAGTATTTGGTAGCATTGCCTTTAAATTGTTTAACTTGGGTCAAACATTTCAGGTAGCCTTCCACAAGCTACCCACAATAAATTGGGTGATTTTTGGTCCATTCCTCCTGACAGAGCTGGTATAACTGAGTCAGGTTTGTAGACATCCTTGCTCGCACACGCTTTTTCAGCTCTGCCCACAAATTTTCTATAGAATTGAGGTCAGGGCTTTGTGATGGCCACTCCAATACCTTGACTTTGTTGTCCTTAAGCCATTTTGCCACAACTTTGGAAGTATGCTTGGGGTCATTGTCCATTTGGAAGACCCATTTGCGACCAAGCTTTAACTTCCTGACTGATGTCTTGAGATGTTGCTTCAATATATCCACAGAATTTTCCTGCCTCATGATGCCATGTATTTTGTGAAGTGCACCAGTCCCTCCTGCAGCAAAGCACCCCCACAACATGATGCTGCCACCCCTGTGCTTCATGGTTGGGATGGTGTTCTTCGTCTTGAAAGCATCCCCCTTTTTCCTCCAAACATAACGATGGTCATTATGGCCAAACAGTTCTATTTTTGTTTCATCAGACCAGAGTACATTTCTCCAAAAAGTACGATATTTGTCCCCATGTGCAGTTGCAAACCGTAGTCTGGCTTTTTTATGGCGGTTTTGGAGCAGTGGCTTCTTCCTTGCTGAGCGGCCTTTCAGGTTATGTCAATATAGGACTGGTTTTACTGTGGATATAGATACTTTTGTACCTGTTTCCTCCAGCATCTTCACAAGGTCCTTTGCTGTTGTTTTGGGATCGATTTGCACTTTTCGCACCAAAGTACATTAATCTCTAGGAGACAGAAAGCATCTCCTTCCTGAGCGGTATGACGGCTGCATGGTCCCATGGTGTTTATACATGCGTACTATTGTTTGTACAGATGAACGTGGTAACTTCAGGCATTTGGAAATTGCTCCCAAGGATGAACCAGACTTGTGGAGGTCTACAATTTTTTTTCTGAGGTCCTGGCTGATTTCTTTTGATTTTCTCATGATGTCTAGCAAGAGGCACTGAGTTTTAAGGTAGGCCTTGGAATACATCCACAGGTACACCTCCAATTGACTCAAATTATGTGAATTAGCCTATCAGAAGCTTCTAAAGCCATGACATAATTTTCTGGAATTTTCCAAGCTGTTTAAAGGCACAGTCAACTTAGTGTATGTAAACTTCTGACCCACTGGAATTGTGATACAGTGAATTATAAGTGAAATAATCTGTCTGTAAACAATTGTTGGAAAAATTATTTGTGTCATGCACAAAGTAGATGTCCTAACCGACTTGCCAAAACTATAGTTTGTCCACAATAAATTTGTGGAGTGGTTGAAAAACGAGTTTTAATGACTCCAACCTAAGTGTATGTAAACTTCTGACTTCAACTGTATGTACATACAGGTAGGGTTAAAGTGACTAGGCAAGAGGATAGATAGTAGACAACTGGAGAAAAG
Organism: Salvelinus fontinalis; assembly: GCF_029448725.1. NCBI lineage: Eukaryota > Metazoa > Chordata > Actinopteri > Salmoniformes > Salmonidae > Salvelinus > Salvelinus fontinalis. Next base: position 15,030,071 of record NC_074672.1, on the reverse strand, counting down.
CTACAGTCGCACAAATGTGGCTAAATTGAGACGAATAGCTCAAACGCAGAGTACTGTCAGTTTTGGCAGTGTGCACCTGGGAGAGCGCAGATGTACATTAAAACCCGGTGACATTTATAAGGCCTGTAAAACACTGCTAGAAGACAAGGAGAGGGAAATGATGTGTCCTTTCCAGGGGCAGGGAGGGACAAGGATTTGTCAGATGATGAAACACATTCCCTACTCTCTGTAATTGAGCCTAGTCATAATAAATGTGCCACATCCTCACCTTCCCATCTGAGATGGACTAGTACTGTGAAGGGAGGGAACATCATATTGTCATTGCATTATATTGTACATTGAATTGGAATTTGAGTGAAGGAACATAACGGTCCTATGTTGATCCTGGATTGTCGTTTAGCTGTGTTGATACCGAATCATCACTAAGATGGCAACAGCATATTGTAAATGCATGTATACCGCAGTGGTGGCTGGTGATGGGAGCACGGCTCATATTAATGGCTGGAATGGAGTAGATGGAATAGAATGAAACACTTGGGAAATAAATGTGTTTCATTCCATTTATTTACTCCCTTCCAGCCATTACTATGAGCCGGCCTCCTGTCAGGAGCTCCACCGGTTGTATGCTGTGAGTGTTGATGTATTTCATACCTGTATAGATGTTTGTTGTAAATTATAATCTCTTATACAATCTCCTCTTCTGGAAAACCAGGACATCTGCTTAGCTACAATACAGCTAATTGACCCCTCGTTAAGCCCCAGAAATGTAGGCAACCAATCGTAGCACTCCAATGGATAGCAACTGTTGTCAAATTCAGCACCTCGGACAAGCTCACATTTGAAACACATGAAATCCATTGAGGGCATTACAAAAACGGAGAGTTTTAATCCAAAACCAAATTGTTTAAATGGCTAAATAATTCTACAGTGCACCAGGGGTACTTGCTACTGTGATTCCTGAAATGCAAAGCCTGTTGATGAAGTATTTTTCGAATCTGAAATGATACTTTTGTTACATTGTTTGCTAGCTCAGCTGGTTAGCTAGCTCTCAGTCTTATTGACCACCCAATGTTGCTAACGCTAACTTGTTTTTTCGAAATGTATGTTAGCTAGCTAAGTTAGCCATGTTATGAATACAACTCTTCAATGCTGTCGACATCAGGATACGATTCAACTGCACTAGTTTGCCCCAAAAGTGGTTAGTGACTTTGGTTGCCTGCTGACAGTGTATTCAGAGCCATCTAGTGGCTAGCCCAAATACAACCTTCATTTTAACAGGTTCCTGTGAAGCAATTGTAATGACGGTTTCAAGTTTTTAATGTCACGTGCACAAGTACAGTGAAATGCCTTTCTTGCAAGCGCTAAACCTAACAATGACGTAATCAGTATCAATGTAGTACTAAAAATAATACAAGATAGAACAAAAACACACAAGACATAAAAACAAGAAATAAGGTTACATTTCGTGAAAATAAAGTAAAAATGAACACCAAAAGAAGCACAAAATAGAAAAGTTGTGTTGGAGCTTGAAAACGTACAGTACGGTGCCATCTCGTTGTAGTCAGTCCACCACAACATACCCGAGACTCTCCTGATTAACAGGGAAGGGTGCAATTGCGGCCTGCAATTCGGGGCGTTCTTGCATGTGGGCATTGCTGCATCTGCAGGAACCACTCTTTATACTTCAATTGGTACATTTTTAAGTTCACCCGGGGGTTGCTCGAATGGAGACGTTCATGCAGGAACCAAATGGGTTGCTCAGGGGGGGGGTGTGTAACAGTTTTCCTCCTCCTCTTCATCCGAAGAGGAGGAGCAGGGATTGAACCAAAATGCAGCGTTGTGATAAGACATGATTTATTAAAGTAAAGACGAAAAAACACGAAAACACTTTAACAAACTACAAAACAACAAACGAAGGAGACGCACCTGAACATATGAACTTACATGACACGAAGAACGCATGAAACAGGAACAGACTACATAAACCGAACAAACAAACCAAAACAGTCCCATGTGGCGTAACTACATAGACACTGACACAGGAGACAACCACCCACAACAAACAATGTGAAAACACCTACCTTAATATGGCTCTCAATCAGAGGAAATGAAAACCACCTGCCTCTAATTGAGAGCCATATCAGGTCACCATTTAACCAACATAGAAACACATAACATAGACTACCCACCCAAACTCACGCCCTGACCGTCAAACACATACAAAATAACAGAAAACCGGTCAGGAACGTGACAAGGTGTTAATGCAGGAACCAATGGGATGCTCGGGGGAAGGTTAAGATCATTGCGAGGGGATTTCGCCAGTGGTTAGAAGGGCAAATTGAGCTTCTCAGGGAAATGTTGTCCGAGGTTGCAACAGTAAGAACTAAGGGAGGCTTAAAGGAAATTAATTCTACACGATTGTAGATGGGTTCAGACTGGATGTAAAGTAAAATGTTCAGTTGTGCCTGCTGAGGGAAATAATGAGCATGAATACAGTGAGGGGGAGAAAGACGAAGGGGTAATTAGGCCCTACTCCACAATGTCTGTTTTCCTGAAGCGACCAGAGTGCAGTGTTTCAGTATCCAAAATTACCATAGTTCATGCAGATGAGGCACAGACAGTAGACACAAAGTGGTGTATCATCTCCTCTCTATGCTTCTCTCTCTCCCTTTCTCGCTCTCTCTGACAGGGTGAAGATCAGGAAATGATTGAGGTGATTCAGATGAGCTAATGAGTCAGTCTACTGAAATCACTCATCCTCCAGTTCCATACTTTCAGACTGCATCATAACACTTCTTTACATTAAGCTGCTCTCATGCCCAATGCTGCTACTATTGTTATACTATTGTGCTACACAGGTATAAGAACATGTTACCCATATATCTTTATTTTATAGAGACTGTAAGCAACAATGGGACAATACGCTTTCAGGCACATTGGCCGTTCCTTTCATTTTTCGCCTCTTGTCTTGTCCCTTTTAGTGGATTAGGGAGAAACTGGAGCATTTATTCATGGCTCCTACAGTAACTTAACTTAGAGCTGCTGCCATGAAAGTGATGGGCGGCTTTGTTCTCCGGCGGAGAAATTGCTCATAACAGCCCTTCTTGATGCACATCTGATTGGAGCCTAAGTAACACACACTGACACACTCCCCACCCCCACAACCAACAGCAACACGCCCTGCTGAAAACTCATGTCACAAATGTTTTACAGCAACTTTGTTCTCACCTACAGCCTTGAACGCTTCAATACACTTCTGATGTTGCAGGCGTATACGCATTTGCTAATACCTAATGTAATGCGTAACGTTTGCTTTTTGTGTCATGTGTTGGTCTCATCTCGTCTGGAATAGAGTGCAGTGACTAATTAGGAGTGTTGATGCTCATTTACAACTTGATTATGAATATGAATGCGTGCCACTTGAATCTCACAGTGTGATGGGCGACAGTCAGATGGATGATGGGAGATAGGGGGAGAGAGTGAGGAGAGAGAGAACTGAAAAATAGAGCATCTTCAATGAGAGACAGTGAGAAAGAGAGCGAGAGAGAGAGTGAGTGAGTGAGTGAGTGAGTGAGTGAGTGAGTGAGTGAGTGAGTGAGTGAGTGAGTGAGTGAGTGAGTGAGTGAGTGAGTGAGTGAGTGAGTGAGTGAGTGAGTGAGTGAGAGAGAGAGAGAGAGAGAGAGAGAGAGAGAGAGAGAGAGAGAGAGAGAGAGAGAGAGAGAGAGAGAGGAAAAGCGAGAGTGATTAACACTAAAAACAAGCCCACATGATGGTGTTAAATAGTGATGACAGGCGTGTCATGTTGAATGTGGATAGCTGTCATTTCAATACCTCAATTAACACGCCTCAACAGTCTCCTGTCTACGTAAATTGAGATTTGGGGAATGTGTGCGATCCAGTCATGTGTGATGCATGATGACGGTGGACTGGGGCAACATAATGACCCTAAAAATACAGTTAATTAGTGTAAAGACTATTAATGAAGCTTTTGATGTGATGACTTCAGTGTCGATGTCACGGCATTGCCTGAAGTACTGAGAAGATCATGGGTCTTCTGTTATAACAGCAGCAAGCAAGTTCTAGGGCACCAATTCTGGCTTTGAAAATGGTAAAGGATTTGAAATGAACGATTTTCAACAGTGAACATATTGTGGTAAACAAACTGACCTAAAATGTTCCTACATCACCCATGTGATGTGACTGGTGGAGCTGAAATTGTGTGAGGATAGAAAGACACTTGCATGAGAATTGTTTTTGAAGTTAGTCTTTCTCCCTTCTCTGTTTAACATTAATGTCGTCACTCAAAATAGGCCGCAATCACTCTTCCAGGGAGGAATAATGAAAAAAGAAAAGAACTGAATAACTCTAAAGCAGTCACGAATAGGGGAGTGTGAGAGGTTTTGACACCGGCTGGTGAGTGTGCGGTGAATTGGCTCTGAACTTCCTGTTTGAAGATGAGCCACTCAGACAGAATCTTAAATAGACAGGGCAAACAGCCTGAATGTTCGATGCAGGCAGCACCCAAAGGAAATCAACTTTAAACGCTCTTTAAGTCCCAATGGATTAAAGCCTGGTGAGATAATACAAACGTGTGTTCCTCTTGCCCTGGCTTGGATCACACTCAAAGTATGACCTTTGCATTCTAACTTGTTGCAACAAAACAAAGGAGGTTAGAGGAACATTTGAATTGTTAGGAATTATGATGGCATTGTTCTTTGATCCAGACATGAAAAAAACTGCAAAGCTTCTGGGACTTTGTCAGGCAACAGTGCAAACACAGTCAGCTCCAAAATCCATTACTTTAAAACTAAGATGATGCATACAAAAAGGACATAATCCTTGTAAGTCCAGTAAGATTTACAGCTCAACAACTGTTCCACTGACATTTCTAGAACAGGTAGGTTGCAGAACTGGGTTCAAATACTTGCGCACAGATGTATTTGAATATATTTTTCAAGTATTTAAAACTCAGATCTGGTATGTAGTGATCCAATAGAACAGAGATATTTCTTCCTCAGTGCCCCTCAGCAGACAGAGAGAGAGCACTTCCAGCTAAAGATGTGTGACAGATAGATCACATCTCATCAGTATGCACAAGGCCAACCTCGGTGCAGGATGCTGCTCTCTGTCTGTCACTTATCACGACGATCAATATGAAAGAGAATACAGGATGGGATATTGGAGTACACCAGCCATCGTGATCCAAACCACCTCCCATCCAATTCAACACAGAGGGAGGGGCGGGGGTGGGAGGGAGGGGAGCTACAAGCCCGGAGGTGGGGCAGGACGGGAGGGGAGCTACAAGCCCGGAGGTGGGGCAGGACGGGAAGGGAGCTACAAGCCTGGAGGGCCCTGGGGTGGTGCAGAGCTGCTGTTTAATGGAGTTTATTTTATGTTAGAGAGGGAACAGGAAGAGAGTGATCTTATTGCGAGGCTATGTAGACGTGTCGACTTGCACCTTGTGGGACCCAAGCACTTAGACAGAGGATGTCTACTGTCAAAGGGGCCTTGGGGAAGAATCTAAAATATAGACTGTTTATTTTATATGTCAACACTGATGGCAAGTCACTTACCACTGTAGCCGTCTACTGCTACGTTGGAGTTATCCAACCTTTGGCTTGCACTGGCAAAATGCCCATTAGAACATTTCATCTTTGTTCTAGTGCCAGATGGTTCAACAAGATAGGAAGATAGTGAGGATACAATTCACAAATAAAATATATTAGTTAATATGGGAGTTCATGTAGGCCTCTGTGCTACAGCAACAAACACAAAGGAGGAGTGTTTGACAGCAATGACGAAAATCTAACAAAAGGGCTTATCAAGAAAAACGAGGCAGAACTAGTCCTTTTGGAAGTTTTTCTTGGTGCCCCTTTTGTTGTATGTTAGTTAACATGTTATGCTTAGTAGCACATCATATTAAAGCCTGGTTGGCCAATATTCTCTTGAATGACTTTTATCCCTTTCATCATCTAACAACATTGGGTATGGACCTATCCATTGCCATATAAGCAATACCCAGTTTTATTCATCAGTGGTTTGGGGCTTCATAGATTATTAAATAACTCAACCCTCAGACCAACTGTCACCAACTGCCTCCAGTTCCTACCAGCCTATGTCCTGGCTCACAACCAAACAAAATGTTGCTATGCAGATTCACTTAGCTAGTTCAAACAAGAGACCATTAGACCATTCTGAAAAACAACTTTGACTGACAATGGATGGAATTTCATCTCTAAAACAACATTGATGTGTTTCCTGCGCGTTAGTTCTCAAGGCAATACAGTAGTGCAATTCAGTCAATCAGTACAGGAAGGGTCAAAACGGTTGACAATCAACGCTCATATACAGTAATTAAAAATAATATATAATAGTTTGATGTTGAAATGTTATCAATCATAGACAATTCTTGTAATTAAAAGGGGTCTGATAAGTTTGACAACAAGGGCACTACAGTAGCAGCATGACCAGAACTGCAGGCTAATGATACCATTATTGTCAGCCACTAGATAGGAATAACAAGTCCTTTTAGGAAAACAGAATAACCCTTCTTTTAAATCTCAGTCTCTCCACTCACACAATACAGAATGTGATCCATAGGACTGTTGACACACTAGCTGGGATAATGATCCTGGATTGTCAATTAGCTTTGTTGATCCCAGATTGTCATTTAGCTGTGTTGATCCTGGATTGTCATTTAGCCGTGTTGATCATGGATCGCCATTTAGCTGTGTTAATCAAGGATCGCCATTTAGCCGTGTTGATCATGGATCACCATTTAGCTGTGTTAATCAAGGATCGCCATTTAGCCGTGTTGATCATGGATCGCCATTTAGCTGTGTTGATCAAGGATCGCCATTTAGCCGTGTTGATCATGGATCGCCATTTAGCTGTGTTTATCATGGATCACCATTTAGCTGTGTTGATCCTGGATCATCATTTAGCCGTGTTGATCGTGGATCATCATTCATTTTTGCTGATAGTCAATGTTGTGTGAAACACCAGTTCAAGAAAGTGAAATCTCTCATATACTCATAGACCTGCCCTGAAAGAGGCTGTGTTAGGTATTACAGTCTCTCACAATTAGAAAATATGGCTATTCTGAGAACCAACAAGTGATCAGCAGACCATTGAATCATCCAGCGTGACCAATGATAGGTTGATTTATCCAGGCCCCTGGCAACCGAAGGCACCTCTCTCCCTCTCTAATTGTTTTATCTGCAAATCTGTTGGTAGGCCACAGAGAGGCTTTTTAAATGGCATATTGTACACTAGGTTGAATTCTGCTGGTTCAGCTAAGAGTCCCGTGTTAATACACTTGTAAGCAAGGCTAATGCCCAAATACTGTAAAATATTTCTTATACTGTGTACCTTAACACAGGGATGGGGTCCACCCTCCTATAAGTATCTTACTCTGCAACTGATTCACAGTTTCTGTCTAAAATAACACATTTTTTTCTGAGTTTGAGGAAAAATGCAAAGGGCATAGCTGAATTTTGCCAAGCCTTTTAATTCAACTTCAAGGCCATTGTAATGCATATTCACAATTATTTAATATGGTGAGAGCAGACACCATTCTCTCATACAATTCCCAGTTGTAGACTCTGCTTTCTGAACGTTTTATATTCTACCCACACTTCTCTGTACACCGCACCCATATTCACAGATAATTATTAATGAAAAGGGCCTATTGTGTCAGGCTTAAATGAGCTTGATTGTGATGTCCTTTGGCACTGGATCGATTTGTTGCAAGCTATCCGGTGCATGTTATCTCACAGGGTAGAATCCCCCATTCCCCATCTTCTCAGAGGCAATTGAAGATGGCTTGCTTTTCTCTCTATTATTTAGAATAATCTCTCACTCTCTCTGTTTCGCTTTCTCTCTTTCTCTCTCTCTTTCCCACTTACTCTCTCTTTCCCACTTTTTCTCTCTCTCTTTCCTTCTCTTTCTCTCTCTCTCTTTCCTTCTCTTTCTCTCTCTCTTTCCTTCTCTTTCTCTCTCTTTCCTTCTCTTTCTCTCACTCTCTCTCTTTCCTTCTCTTTCTCTCTCTCTCTCTCTTTCCTTCTCTTTCTCTCTCTCTCTCACTGCCTTTTCTTTCACTTTCTCTTCTTTATGACCTTTATTTTAGACAGAATTCTCCAGAAACATTACTCTTAGAAAGATAAAACATCAATACTGTTCTGGCCCGGTACCCATTCCATATTATAAATAGGGTTTATCATCTGGACGAGAAAGACCATACATCAGCACAACAAGACAAAGTCAATTTCAAAGGCACAACTTAAAACTTCATTCCAACTTCTATATACTTGGCCTTACAGTAACTTCGGGTGGAAGGATGGGCCGTTTGCCCCCGTTTCATTAGAAAAAATAGAGTTAATTCGGAAAGTATTCGAACCACTTGACTTTTTCGGCCTTGTTATTATTATTCTAAAATTGATTAAATAGTTTTTTCCCCTCAACATTCTACACACCATACCCCATAATGACAGAGAAAAAAACTGTTTTTTAGACAGACATTTTAGACAGAGATTTTAGACAGAGTTTCTCCAGAGATGTTCGATCGGGTTCAAGTCTGGGCTCAGGCTGGGCCACTCAAGGATGTTTGTCCTTCGGAAAGCTTCTCCCATCTCCACAGAGGAACTCTGGAGCTCTGTCAGATTGACCATCGGGTTCTTGGTCACCTCCCCCGATTTCTCAGTTTGGCCCGGGCGGCCAGCTCTAGGATGAGTCTTGCTAGTTCCAAACTTCTTCCATTTAAGAATGATGGAAGCCACTGTGTTCTTGGGGACCTATAATGCTACAGAAATGTTGTGGTACCCTTCCCCAGATCTGTGCCTCGACACAATCCTGTCTCGGAGCTCTACGGACAATTATTTCTACCTCATGGTTTGGTTTTTTCTCAGACATGCACTGTCAACTGTGGGACCTTATATAGACCGTTGTGTGCCTTTCCAAATCATGTCCAATCAAGTGAATCTACCCCCGGTGGACTCCAATCAAGTTGGAGAAACAAACAAGGATTATCAATGGAAACAGGATGCACCTGAGCTCAATTCGAGTCTCATAGCAAAAGGTTTGAATACTTATGTAAATAAGGTGTTCCTGTTTTTAATTTTTTTTAAATAAATTGGCTAAAATGGTTTTGCTTTGTCATTATGGGGTATTGTGTGTAGATTGATGAGGGAAAAATCTATTCAATCCATTTTAGAATAAGGCTGTAACGTAACCAAATGCAGATAAAGGGAAGGGGTCTGAATACTTTACGAATGCACTGTATATCAAACAACAAAAGGACAGTGACATCCTGTTACGGGATTCATGGTTAAATAACTCATGTTGGATTTGATTTGATAATCTTTCTATTGGTAAATTAACCGGCCTGCTAGCTGTTTGCTTTTTTAATGTGTGTACTATGTAGAGGAAACAACCTATTACAATAGAGATAAAAGTAGCTGTATTTCCCAGAAAACTCTTGTTTCTGCCAATATCTTTAGAATCTGTATGTCAAGGGACATACCCAGACCCTGAAGGGAGCATCTAACCACTCTGCTGATATTTCCCAAAAGTCATTGGTGGAATGGATAGTAAAGTGCGAGAAAAAAACCCTGTACTGTTTACAGTAAAGTGGGCAATATCGTGATGGACTTTCCTGGATTGTGTTTTGTGGGTGTTTATATTGTGATTGTGTCTCTGTAGGTCAATTAAACTGAAACACACATTAAATATGTTTGTTTGAGAGAGAGAGACAAGGGTAGTGTGTGTGTGCACATAATCATGTGTGTGTGCGTGCACCGTGTATGCGCGTGTGTTTGTACAAGCGTGTGTGTGTGTGTGTACGTGGGAGAAGAGAAATGCAAACAATTTCTCTTTTCCCTCCATGTGGTACAGTAATGTCTCACTTGGGTTCCTCCACTCTGATTGCTCATTTTCCACCTGGTGCCTTTTAATGTGGAAGGCCATCCTCTGAGGTAATTGTTGAAATGCCATAGAGTGCCATTACTCTATTTGCTCTAGTAGATCACAAAAGTGAAAGAGCGTAGCATACAGTGGTACTCCTGTGTTTTTTTAGCACAGCAGCACAACAAATATATTTGATCAGTCTAGCACATTTGTATACACATTTATGCAGTTCTACAAATTGGTATATTGTTTTCATATACTGTACCCTTGTTCAGCTTATGTTGACATAGCCTACATAATTCAACGTACATCTTAAAGATCTACCACCATACTTTATAGGAGGTATGGGGTTCTTTTAGGCATATGCATCTTTCTTTTGATGCAAAAACCCACTGCTGGTGTGATGGCCAAAGAGCTCTATTTTCATGTCCTCCAACAAATGTAAACACCTGGCGTTTGTTAAACGTCATTGACACTTGGATTGGAACCAGCGCTTGATCAGATGACATGAAAATAGAGCTCTTTGGCCACACACACCAGTTGTGGGTTTTTGCATCAAAAGAAAGATGCATGTGCTAAAAAGAACCCCATACCTCCTGAAAACCTGTGGTTTGAATTGAAGAGGGCAGTCTATAAGTACAGACTGAAGGATATCGAGGATCAGAAAGGATTCTGAATGGAGGAATGGTCAAGATCCCTCCCAATGTGTTCTTCAACCTCATAAAATATTTTAGAAAAAGGTTCCATGCCATTCTTCTCTCGAGGTGAGGTAATGAAAGGTTTTGAAAACAGGGGTGCCAATTATTTTGACCCATATCTTTTTGAGAAAAAAAATAATGAACTATAAAATAATACAATTTTCCAATTTCTTTGAGCATACAATATAGCTCAGTATTTGTATTTTTTGCTCATCTTTATCAAGGGTGTCGGTAATTTTGGAACTGACAAGCATTTCGCTGCACCCACAATAACATCTGCTGAAAATGTTTATGTGACCAATACAATTTGATTTGATTTGATGTAGGCCAAAGCCTTATTCAAACACAAACACATCCACATGAATTTGAATGTCAAGTATCAATAAAAATGGCAGCCGTTGCAGGAATGTCATAAATCACCATAGTCTGCACCACAGTATGTCAACAGTATATCAACTCTGTTGTCGGCTCCAACAACCATAACAATGCTGTACACATATCTCACCAATGTGGTGAGTCAGTGTGCAGTATTCAATTGGCAAGAAATACACAGCCTAAAATGGGTTACTTTGGGTGAAGAAACCAAAGACTGTTGATGCGGCTCCATCTGAATATTTTATGCGATTAAAGGGATTGTTCTCAGCTAGCTTCCAGCTGTGCTGTTGTTTTGCACGCATATATCGGCTGTGTAAATTACATTATTTAGTCACAGCCAGGAGACGATGAGAGTCAGACAATCAAGAACAGCTACTCTCTGAAAGTTGTTTATTCAGCTTTGTCAACAAGCCAAGGTTCATAAATCTATAATTCTGCCTTGGGAAGCATCTCTAGTGTTGCCTTATTCATGTACAAAACACTAAAGAGCTAGCAGATTATCCTTGTTCCAGTCCATTTACGTAGTAATATCACATATGCTCAATTCCTCTCTCATCTTTTCTATTTTATGGTTGATTTTCTGGTTTAAATAGGAGATCTGATTGAGATGGTCTTGTAACTTCTTCAATATTCAATATCGATTAGCAACATACAGTAATATGGTCGTTTAGATCCAACCTGAAGAGAATGGGTTGGCAATTACAGAAACTTTGGAGACGCCAGACATGTAAAGATATTGGTAATGGTGCATTCATATTTGGAGGCACAAAATGTAATAACAATAATTGCAATCATTGTCTATCTCTACAGGAAATGAGAATGAGTTCATTCATTTCGTTCTCATTTTTCATTAGGGGTTTTCATCATGAGCAAACCCCAGTGAGGCTGCTGCGTTTCAAGCATACTAATGGGGAAGTATCTCGAGCTGAGAACGAAAAAATAAACAATCCCAGCTCTGTATAATTTCTCTGTTGTCTTGTTTGATAGGTTATATATGAATGCTTTGGGAGGAAGGCAGAGACAATTGCTGTCTGGACTATTTGTTCTTAGCTTGGAGTCTGACAGACCATCATTAAGTGCCCTTTGAACAGACACTTCCCATAAACTCTCCTTGGTTACTTACCTCTAAGTGCTGACGTTCCCTCTGCTCAGGAGTCTCATTGGTGCTAAGGTGTAGGCCCAGCAGGTGTCTGCCAATACATATTATTAGAGAGAAGGGAACTTATATTTTAGGAGTTCTACAACTGCACAGAGTGGCCAGCAGGCAATATTTAAAATCATCTTGTTCTCAGGCAGCCAAAAAACAGAATTACGGGACTGCCACTGGATTTCTCCACACAGTGGAGAAATATCAGAAACAGTGCGAAGAAATGGCGTGATTTGATTAGCATTGGCCAGTGCTACGACTCCCAGAGGACTGTGGGACTAGAACACCGCCTAACATCCTTAGAGAGATCTAATGGTTCTGTCTGTGGTCTCACTCTCTGCAGGTGAATGCAGTGTAATTCTCTGGTGGCCTAATAAATGGAATAGATAGAGTGATTACAGCATCCATGTAAGGTCTGCATTCACTCCACTGTGTGACCTCATTCTAGAACACAACCAGAACCATGACTAACCTAATTCTAGAACAGAGCTATGACTAACCCATTTATATTGTTGGCAAGTGTCACAATATGATGATTGTATCAGACTATTAATTGGTTTCAATGAGAGAGGAATGATGAACTGCGTCAAGTGAGGGAAGGAGGGAGGAAAGCCATAGCGTGTGTGGGAAATATACACTATGCTGTGCCTTTTACGACAAGGTATTGTATATAATAAAGTGCCTTGTGATTTATCCTGTTGTCTTGGACATCTAATTTAATACCCCTTTGTCATTTTTATTGGATAATAAATTAGCCACGGCACGTATAAACTATTTTGTTCTGCGTCATCAGGCTCTAGCGTTGTTCTCGCAGAACTGTCAGATCAGATATTTCTAGGTCAAACGTTGATCTTTGTAGGTCAAACGTTCACTTCTATGGAGACCTATTATCCTGGGACCAGACCATGACATGATTTTGGTTCAAGGATAGCTTGAGGTGATATGCCTGAATGTCTGGGGCGAAGCTAATGAAGACCCAATACCCAGATGCTTTTCAGACACTCCAATTGGTCCTAGAGCAGAGCAGGGGCTGAACAGAGCAGAACAGAGCAAATCTGGCCTGAGTTAGGGGGATCATTCTGCCTCTGTGAGCTGTGTGAGAGTGGTCATGGCTCTAAGCGCTTGGCAGTGCAGACTGGCCCTTGACAACCACATTGTTTAAAGCTCCATGAGAATACCCCAGCCATAACTGCTGTGCGGCTGTGATATTAGTTGCTGGATGGATTTACAGCAGGTGGGGTGGAGGTTGAGCCTGAAGTGGGAGCCTGTGTCTGTGGGCTGAACTGAATTGAAGTGGGCTTGTGTCTGTCTGTCTCTCCTGGGGCAGGTTCTTGGACTTCGGACAGGTCTGTTTATACCAGCAGAGCAGAGGGATATCACGCAGGGAAATAGCATTTAGTCCCTTGTGAAGGTCTGCACCACTTTTATATCAGAGAAAGTTTCCTCCCATTGAGGTCTACACCACTGTTAAACCAGAGAAGGGTGGCAGCAGAGGTGAAGGCCCTGTGGTGATGAACCTCCACTAAGCAATCACATTTTTAAAAGGCTCTCTTTACACTAAGGAAAGTGCAATCAGGTGTGTTGTAAATCCTATTGTTTTCAATTTGTTTGGCTCGGGACTGACGGGACTGTTGGTTTAGCCACAGAAAAAGTCAGGGACCTTCCCGCTAGCCATGATTGGCTGGGATAATGGATGGGCTGGACATGCTGAGAGATGAGTTTGGATTGGTCTGCCATGTAGCACACTTCTGTCTATAACATGAGCTACTCAGTATGTGTAGATAATCCTTGCTACAGTGGCTCTTTTTAAAGATACAATGTTAGCCATGAAAAACTGAAAAAGGCACTATTGACAAAGACCAGTGGGAAAATGTGGTGATGGACTACTTTCCGCAGACGGTCAATGAACTGGAGTGATTTGACACAACAGGCCAAACTAGCTCTAGCTAGCTACAAACAAAATGGAAAAGACACGCTGCCGTGAAGTGTTCATCCATGTGTACTAGTAAGAGTCTAGCTACATTTTCAGATATTATACGTTTCTAATTTTGTCAGAAAGATGTTTCATTGCAAGTTAAAGCATAGTGTTTGCTAGCTAGCGAACGTTAGCTTGCTGGCTCGCGAACGTTAGCTTGCTGGCTCGCTAGCTAATGTTACGTGTATGATCTGTGTAGTAAGATTATTATCAAATCAATCAGAAAGCCATTTGCATTGCTAGTTATGGCCTAATGTTAGCTAGTTAACATTGAACCTAGTTGGTTAGCTTTAGCTACCTGCAGATTCATACTACCACTATGACAGTGTTTGTTTTGGTAGTAGTATGAGTTGGGATTATGCCAGTTCATTGTTCACACCTATGTCTAAACAAATGACTTCACTTTGCCAAATGATTAAATGACCCATAAAGTTAGACCAGGTGTGTCTGGGGGTGATTACGGCCATCTATTGTATTTTATGAACATGTGTACATGTCTAAACAATAGCGACCATCCACTTAGCTAGATGTTGCTGAGGGGTGGTTATAGCATTTCTTTCACATGACCCATCAATTTAGACAAGTGTGTCAGGTAAGCATCATCTAATAATTTTTTACATTTATCAAATATTTGCATCTGGACACTATTTGTGATATTGCTACTATGCAAATATGCAAGGAACCATTGTTTACCAGAGACAGTATTGTGAAGAACAACATGACCTGCACCAAAGCCAAATTAGGATATAGGCCAAGTACTAGATAAAGTGTACTTTTACCTGCCTTTTTTCCTTATTGTAAGCTCCAACTTCCGCCACTTTTAGTCTTGAAATCTTTGGTTGTTTACTACACTTTGTTCAGCACATGGCCTCACATGTGAATCCTTAAAGTGATGGGTGGGGCTTAAGAGGCTGTGAATGATGCTGAATTGGTGTAGACAATAAAGAGCTCTCCAGTTGGTGTACCAAACCTTTCAAGTGCCATTTTCTCAAAAGTGGGGTTACAAATTTATCAACTTTTAAAGAATAATTACTTTCCCATTATTCCTCAACTGCAGTGTATGATATAGCATTTGGTAACTCTGCGTCTTTACTTTTATCCAATGTAAAAAAAAATACAAAAATTCAAATGTTGCTACATCGAGGCGGCCATGTATTAAACAACCAAAGATATTAAGCCTAAGGCTGGTTTATACTACAGGTGTGTTCGTACATTTAATCTGGAGTGCTAGAGTGTGCTCTGGGCATTCGTAAACTCAGAGCATTGTTAGATTGTCCGTTTGTAAATTCAGAGCGTTTCGATCTCGGAGCATTCAGACAGCACACTCGACTCTCTGGCCAAGGAGTAAGGTTGAGCTGAGCATTCTGACCTCACAACGGCAGTCAAGTATCCAAACTAACTGGCTAACACTGGCTAGCTTGCTAGCTATTTCCAGACACAAATGAGAGAACAGCTTACCCTGACCATTTTACTCGCCCTAACAGAGCTGGTTAGGTTGTTTTTATGTTGTCTAGAGAGTTGGTGACTGCAAACGTGCTGCTGGCAACAATTTAATTACACTTTTTTGCCAACGTTTACTGGCACCGGCCAATTCAACGGGTGTTGAGCATTCGTAAATTCATCAGTTATTCTGCGCTCCACTATGCAAGTACCCATTTCAATAGAATGTTCATGATGTCACTGCGACAAGTGTCGATAGACGTAGCTGGTAAATTCGCAGATGAGAGTGCTCTGAAATCAAAATAGAGAGCGAATATACCAGCTACGTCTATTGACAGTTGTCACAGTGACATCATGAACATTCTATTGAAATGAGAACTTGCATAGTGGAGTCTTTTGTTTAGACATGTAGCTAGCTAGCTAAACAACTAACAAGAATCCCAACTCATAACGTTACTACCCTGCATAAAACTGCAGGTAGCTAACTAACCAGGTTCAATGTTAGCTAGCTAACATTAGCCTATAACTTGCAATGCAAATGGCTCTGAGATACAGATAATATTACTGCACAGATCATACAGGTAATGTTAGGTAGCTAGCTACAGTGCCTTGCAAAAGTATTCACCCCCCGTGACGTTTTTCCTATTTTGTTGCATTACAACCTGTAATTTAAATAGATTTTTATTTGGATTTCATCTAATGGACATACACAAATAATCCAAATTGTTGAAGTGAAATGAAAAAAAGACTTGTTTCAAAACATTAAAAAAAATAAAAAACAGAAAAGTGGTGTGTGCATATGTATTCACTCCCTTTTCTATGAAGCCCCTAAATAAGATCTGGTGCAACCAATTACCTTCATAAGTCACATAATGAGCTAAATAAAGTCCACCTGTGTGCAATCTATGTGTCACATGATCTCAGTATATATACACAGGTTCTGAAAGGCCCCAGAGTCTGCAACACCACCAAGCAAGCGACACCATGAAGACCAAGGTGCTCTCCAAATAGGTCAGGGACAAAGTTGTGGAGAAATACAGATTAGGGTTGGGTTATAAAAAAATATCAGAAACTTTGAACATCCCACTGAACACCATTAAATCCATTATTAAAGAATGGAAAGAATATGGCACCACAACATACCTACCAAGAGAGGACCGCCCACCAAAACTCACAGACCAGTCAAGGAGGGCATTAATCAGAGAGGCAACAAAGAGACCAAAGATAACCCTGAATCAAATCAAATCAAAGTTTATTTGTCACGTGCACCGAATACAACAGGTGTACATTGAAATGCTTACCTACAGGCTCTAACCAATAGTGCAAAAAAGGTATTATTTATTTATTTTTATTTATTTATTTTACCGTTATTTTACCAGGTAAGTTGACTGAGAACACGTTCTCATTTGCAGCAACGACCTGGGGAATAGTTACAGGGGAGAGGAGGGGGATGAATGAGCCAATTGTAAACTGGGGATTATTAGGTGACCATGATGGTTTGAGGGCCAGATTGGAAATTTAGCCAGGACACCGGGGTTAACACCCCTACTCTTACGATAAGTGCCATGGGATCTTTAATGACCTCAAAGAGTCAGGACACCCGTTTAACGTCCCATCCGAAAGACGGCACCCTACACAGGGCAGTGTCCCCAATCACTGCCCTGGGGCATTGGGATATTTTTTAGACCAGAGGAAAGAGTGCCTCCTACTGGCCCTCCAACACCACTTCCAGCAGCATCTGGTCTCCCATCCAGGGACTGACCAGGACCAACCCTGCTTAGCTTCAGAAGCAAGCCAGTAGTGGTATGCAGGGTGGAGGGTGGTATGCTGCTGGGTGAACAATAGAAGAAATAAAGAAATAAAGCAACAGTAAAAAGAAAAGGCAAAAAGAAAAGCCTATATACAGGCTAAAAAGGCTATATACAGTAGCGAGGCTATAAAAGTAGCGAGACTACATACAAATACCGGTTAGTCAGGCTGATTGAGGTAGTATGTACATGTAGATATGGTTAAAGCGACTATGCATATATGATGAACAGAGAGTAGCAGTAGTGTAAAAGAGGGTGTTGGTGGGTGGGACACAATGCAGATAGCCCGGTTAGCCAATCAAATCAAAATCAAATTTTATTTGTCACATACACATGGTTAGCAGATGTTAATGCGAGTGTAGCGAAATGCTTGTGCTTCTAGTTCCGACATTGCAGTAATAACCAACGAGTGATCTAACCTAACAATTCTACAACTACTACCTTATACACACAAGTGTAAAGGGATAAAGAATATGTACATAAAGATATATGAATGAGTGATGGTACAGAACGGCATAGGCAAGATGCAGTAGATGGTATAGAGTACAGTATATACATATGAGATGAGTAATGTAGGCTATATTAACATAAAGTGGCATAGTTTAAAGTGGCTAGTGATACATGTATTACATAAAGATGGCAAGATGCAGTAGATGATATAGAGTACAGTATATACATATACATATGAGATGAGTAATGTAGGGTATGTAAACATTATATTAAGTGGCATTGTTTAAAGTGGCTAGTGATACATTTTTACATACATTTCCATCAATTCCCATTATTAAAGTGGTTGGAGTTGAGTCAGTATGTTGGCAGCGGCCACTAAATGTTAGTGGTGGCTGTTTAACAGTCTGATGGCCTTGAGATAGAAGCTGTTTTTCAGTCTCTCGGGCCTGCAATGTGTGGGAGCACTGGTTGGTCGGCCCAATTGTTGTAGTATGTACATGAATGTATAGTTGAAGTGACTATGCATATATGATAAACAGAGATTAGCAGCAGCATAAAAAGAGGGGTTGGGGAGGGGGGTACACAATGCAAATAGTCCGGGTAGCCATTTGATTACCTGTTCAGGAGTCTTATGGCTTGGGGGTAAAAACTGTTGAGAAGCATTTTTGTCCTAGACTTGGCGCTCCGGTACCGCTTAGTAGAGAGGTCAGTCTATGACTGGGGTGGCTGGGGTCTTTGACCATTTTTAGGGCCTTCCTCTGACACCGCCTGGTGTACAGGTCCTGGATGGCAGGCAGCTTAGCTCCAGTGATGTACTGGGCCGTACGCACTACCCTCTGTAGTGCCTTGCGGTCAGAGGCCGAGCAATTGTCTAGGCAGTACTAGGCAGTGATGCAACCAGTCAGGATGCTCTCGATGTTGCAGCTGTAGAACCTTTTGAGGATCTCAGGACCCATGCCAAATCTTTTCAGTTTCCTGAGGGGGAATAGGCTTTGTCGTGCCCGCTTCACGACTGCCTTGGTGTGTTTGGACTATTCTAGTTTGTTGTTGATGTGGACACCAAGGAACTTGAAACTCTTAATAACCTGCTCCACTACAGCCCCGTCGATGAGAATGGGGGCGTGCTCGGTCCTCCTTTTCTCTAGTCCACAATCATCTTCTTAGTCTTGGTTACGTTGAGGGATAGGTTGTTATTCTGGCACCACCCGGCCAGGTCTCTGACCTCCTCCCTATAGGCTGTCTCGTCGTTGTCGGTGATCAGGCCTACCACCGTTGTGTCATCTGCAAACTTAATGATGGTGTTGGAGTCGTGCCTGGCCATGCAGTCATGGGTGAACAGGGAGTGCAAGAGGGGACTGAGCGCTCACCCCTGGGGAGCTCCATGCGTGGCATATGTGTTGCTACCTACCCTTACCACCTGGGGACGGCCCGTCAGGAAGTCCAGGATCCAGTTGCAGAGGGAGGTGTTTAGTCCCAGGATCATTAGCTTATTGGTGAGCTTTGAGGGCGCTATGGTGTTGAACGCTGAGCTGTAGTCAATGAATAGCATTCTCACATAAGTGTTCCTTTTGTCCAGGTGGGAAAGGGCAGTGTGGAGTGCAATAGAGATTGCATCATCTGTGGATCTGTTTGGGCGGTATGCAAATTGGAGTGGGTCTAGGGTTTCTGGGATAAAGGTGTTGATGTGAGCCATTACCAACCTTTCAAAGCACTTCATGGCTACGGACGTGAGTGCTACGCATCTGTAGTTATTTAGGCAGGTTGCCTTCGTGTTCTTGGGCACAGGGACTATGGTGGTCTGCTTGAAACATGTTGGTATTACAGACTCAATCAGGGACAGTGAAGACACCTGCCAGTTGGTCAGCACATGCCCGGAGCACACGTCCTGGTAATCCATCTGGCCCCGCAGCCTTGTGTATGTTGACCTGTTTAAAGGTCTAACTCACGTCGGCTACGGAGAGCGTGATCATGCAGTCATCCGGAACAGCTGAAGCTCTCATGCTTGCCTCAGTGTTGCTTGCCTCGAAGTGAGCATAGAAGTGATTTAGCTCGTCTGGTAGGCTCGTGTCACTGGGCAGCTCGCGGCTGTGCTTCCCTTTGTAGTCTGTAATTGTTTGCAAGCCCTGCCACATAAGACGAGCTCCGGAGCCAGTGTAGCATGATTCAATCTTAGCCCTGTATTGACTCTTTGCCTGTTTGATGGTTCGTCGCAGGGCATAGCAGGATTTCTTGTAAGCTTCCGGGTTAGAGTCATGCACCTTGAAGCGGCAGCTCTACCCTTTAGCTCAGTGCAAATGTTGCCTGTAATCCATGGGTTCTGGTTGGGGTATGTACGTACGGTCACTGTGGGGATGACATCCTCGATGCACTTATTGATAAAGCCAGTGACTGATGTGGTGTACTCCTCAATGCCATTGGAAGAATCCTGGAACATGTTCCAGTCTGTGATAGCAAAACAGTTCTGTAGTTTAGCATCTGCTTCACCTGACCACTTTCTTATAGACCACTGGTGCTTCCTGCTTTAGGTGCTTCCTGCTTTTCTTATAGACCACTGGTGCTTCCTCTTATAGAGTCACTGGTGCTTCCTGCTTTAATTTTTGCTTGTAAACAGGAATCAGGAGGATAGAATTGTGGTCAGATTTGCCAAATGGAGGGCGAGGAAGAGCTTTGTTTTTTTTCCCTCTGGTTGCACTTTAACATGTTGATGGAAATTTGGAAGAACTGATTTAAGTTTCCTTGCATTAAAGTCTCCGGCCACTAGGAGCGCCGCCTCTGGGTGAGTGGTTTCCTGTTAGCTTATTTCCTTATACAGCTGACTGAGTGTGGTCTTAGTGCCAGCATCTGTCTGTGGTGGTAAATAAACAGCCACGAAAAGTATAGCTGAAAACTCTCTAGGCATGTAGTGTGGCCTGCAATTTATCATAATATACTCAGACGAGTATACTTCAGATGAGCAAAATCTAGAGACTTCCTTAGATTTCGTGCACCAGCTGTTGTTTACAAATATGCACAGGGGGTGTTTTTATCGGCAGGGACTGGGAAACTAGTCAGAATTGATAGAATGATGGATGGTGCTAAATACAGGGAAATTCTTGAGGGAAACATCTTTCAGTCTTCCAGAGATTTGAGACTGGGACGGAGGTTCGCCTTCCAGCAGGACAATGACCCTAAGCATACTGCTTAAGCAACACTCGAGTGGTTTAAGGGGAAACATTTAAATGTCTTGGAATGGCCTAGTCAAAGCCCAGACCTCAATCCAATTGAGAATCTGTGGTATGACTTAAAGGTTGCTGTACACCAGCGGAACCCATCCAACTTGAAGGAGCTGGAGCAGTTTTGCCTTGAAGAATGGGCAAAAATCCCAGTGGCTAGATGTGCCAAGCTTATAGAGACATACCCCAAGAGACTTGCAGCTGTAATTGCTGCAAAAGGTGCCTCTACAAAGTATTGACTTTGGGGGGGTGAATAGTTATGCACGCTCAACTTTTCAATTTTTTTGTCTTATTTCTTGTTTGTTTCACAATGAAAAATATTTTGCATCTTCAAAGTGGTAGGCATGTTGTGTAAATCAAATGATACAAACCGCCAAACAATCTATTTTAATTCCAGGTTGTAAGGCAAGAAAATAGGAAAAATGTCAAGGGGGTGAATACTTTCGCAAGCCACTGTAACAGTACACTAAAACTTGAAATGAAAACGTCTTTCTGACAAAATTAGAAACGTGTAATATCTGAAAATGAAGCTAGCAAGACTATCTTACTCTTATACATGGCTGGACGCTTCTCCCTGTCTGTCACGGACGCCATGTTTGCCCTTACGTTGAAGATGTAATCTGGAGACAGGTGTTTTATACAACAGCCTTCTGTGTTCTCTTTTTGACTCTGTCTGCATATTTGCAATCAAACACCAGAATGTTCTCCATCTCCTTAGCTATCATACTCTAATTCCACCGATTTCAAAACTCGGTCCTCCAGAAAGTGGAAAGGAACACTTATGCATTTCTACTACGTGATATCTTCCAAAAAAGCTGCGTTAGAAAGGATTACACCAACTGACCAGCTCATGTTATAGACAGCAGCGTGCTACATGGCAGACCAATTCGAACTCATCTCTCGGCAGGTCCAGCCCATTCATTATCTCAGCCAATCATGTGTATCCCACACATTTACAGGGACATTCTCAGGTCTCCTGCAACATTCAATTAAAATGTTAGATCACATGAATGTCAAACTAGGAATGGTGCAAGGTGATAATTATAGAAGATGGTAGACGTATTATGATCTGTCGTGATCATATAGGAATTTTCACTTAGAACACAGGCTATGTTATAAAGCTACGATTATAAGGGCATTACACAGACAAGCCTCCATGACTTCTCCAATGTGAATCAATTCACTTCTGCCTCTCACTTCACATAATGTATCTTAGAAATGCAATATTTTGCCATGGTGTGCATCTAACATGACAGATTATTCCCCATATACTGCACACATTTTAACCTTGTCAAATTAAGTGCAATATATAGGAAATTAGAGTTCCATTTCGGACATAAATTTGTCTTTTTTTATGTCGTAGCCTATAAACAAACTCACATCCACTATCCCATTATTGGGGACTAATAGTGCCCTTCTTCCTACCTTTGCCACTTCAATAGAGATTTGCGTCTCACCTAATGGCAGGTTCATGGCTGGATATTTACAGCAGCTCCAGTCCACTATTTACATACTTTATTGTCTATCAGGTGAGCAGAGGAGGAAGTCATTTGCTGTTCTACCCTCAGTGGAGAGAGAGGATGACTTCTAATTTAGGTTAGAGACCAGTCTCCTAACATACTAATCTGTAGTAGCAATGGGAGCCCCATGGAACTACACAGCATACTGTATGGTTGTAAAGCAGAGAAGAGAAATGGTGGTCGCCAGACACAAATGTATCTACTTACAGTATCTATTACATTTACTGTATAGCATATGATATATGAAAATGGCGCCGGAGAAGAAGGCAGGCGTATTAAGTGTCCCCAACCGATTGAGTTTTTTGTTTTGTTTATTTGCCTTATTTGTTTACTTATTTTGTTTATTATGTTGCCGCTACCATCTCTTATGACCGAAAATAACTTCTGGACATTAGAACTGCGATTACTCACGGACTGGCAGAATCCTTTTGTTCCTTAAACGAGTTTGACGAGCCCGACGCGAATGATATACTGCTTTCTTGGGAACAGGCCCAGATCCCCGCGATTTGCGTGAAGAGGAAGCGGAAAAAAAGGACCAGGAGAGCGGGCTGCCTTATCAGAATTCGTAGGCGATCGAATAAACCCCAACTTCCTTGCATTCAGCTAGCAAACGTGCAATCTTTGGAGAATAAAATTGAGGACCTATGCACAAGATTAAACTACCAACGGGACATTCAAAACTGTAATTTCTTAAGCTTCACGGAGTTGTGGCTGAACTACGACAGTATCAACATACAGATGGCTGTTTATACGCAGTTCCCGGCAGGATAGAACAGCGGAGTCTGGTAAGACAAGGGGCGGCGGACTAGGCTATGTATTTTTGTAAATAACAGCTGGTGCACGCTATCTAAGGAAGTCTCAAGTTATTTCCTGCCTGAGGTAGAGTATCTCATGATAAGCTGTAGACCACACTACCTAGAGAGTTTTCATCTGTATTTTTTGTAGCTGTTTACATACCCCCACAGTCAGAGGATGGCACTAAGACAGCATTGAATGAGCTATATTAAGCTATAAGCAAACAAGACAATGCTCACCCAGAGGCGGTGCTCCTAGTAGCCGGGGACTTTAATGCAGGGAAACTTAAATCCGTTTAACCAAATTTCTAACATCATGTTAAATGTGCAACCAGAGGGGAAAACAATTCTGGACCACCTTTACTCCACACACAGAGACGCATACAAAGCTCTCCGTCGCCCTCCATTTGGCAAATCTGACCATTATTCTATCCTCCTGATTACTGCTTACACTCAAAAATTTAAGCAGGAAGCATTGGTGACTAGATCAATAAAAAGTGGTCAGATGAAGCAGATGCTAAGCTACAGAACTGTTTTGCTAGCACAGACTATAATATGTTCCGGGATTCCTCTGATGGCATTGAGGAGTACACCACATCAGTCATTGGCTTCATCAATAAGTGCATTGATGACGTCGTCCCCACAGTGACTGTACATACAGTACATACCCCAAACAGAAGCCATGGATTACAGGCAACTTCCGCACTGAGCTAAAGGCTAGAGCTGCCGCTTTCAAGGAGCGGGACTCTAACCCGGAAGCTTATACGAAATCCCGCTATGCCCTGCAAAGAACCATCAAACAGGCAAAGAGTCAACACAGGACTAAGATCGAATCATACTACACCAGCTCTGACGCTCGTCGGATGTGGCATGGCTTGCAGACCATTTCAGACTACAAAAGGAAGCACAGCCGCGAGCTGCCCAGTGACACGAGCTTACCAGATGTGCTAAACTACTTCTATTCTCGCTTCGAGGCAAATAACACTGAAGCATGCATGAGAGCACCAGCTGTTCCAAAAGACTGTGTGATGTGCGTAAAACCTTTAAACAGGTCAACATTCACAAGGCCGCAGGGCCAGACGGATTACCAGGATCTGTACTGCGAGCATGCACTGACCAACTGGCAAGTGTCTTCACTGACATTTTCAACCTCTCCCTGTCCGAGTCTGTAATACCAACATGTTTGAAGCAGACAACCAGAGTGCCTGTGCTCAAGAACACTAAGGTAACCTGCCTAAATGACTACCCACCCGTAGCATTCACGTCTGTAGCCATGAAGTGCTTTGAAAGGCTGATCATGGCTCATATCAACATAATTATCCCAGAAACCCTAGATCCACTCCAATTTGCCCCAACAGGTCCACAGATGATGCAATCTCTATTGCACTCCACACTGCCCTTTCCTACCTGAACATTAGGAACAGCTATGTGAGAATGCTGTTCATTGACGACAGCTCAGCGTTCAACACCATAGTGCCCTCAAAGCTCATTAAAAAGCTAAGGACCCTGGGACTAAACACCTCCCTCTGCAACTGGATCCTGGACTTCCTGAAGGGGCGCCCCCAGGTGGCAAGGTAGGTAACAACACATCCGCCACGCTGATCCTCAACACTGGGGCCCCTCATGGGTGCGTGCTCAGTCTGCTCCTGTACTCCCTGTTCACTCATGACACAACAGTGGTAGGCCTGATCACCGACAACAACGAGACAGCCTGGCCGTGTGGTGCCAGGACAACAACCTCTCCCTCAACATGATCAAGACAAAGGAGATGATTGTAGACAGGAAAAAGAGGACCAAGCACGCCCCCATTATCATCGACAGGGTTGCAGTAGAGTATCACCAACAAACTAACGTGGTCCAAGCACACCAAGACAGTCGTGAAGAGGGCACGACAAAACCTATCCCCCTCAGGCGACTGGAAAGATTTGGCATGGGTCCTCAGATCCTAAAAATTGTCAAAGACTCCAGCCACTCTAGTCAAAGACTGTTCACTCTGCTACCGCACAGCAAGCCAAGTCTAGATCAAATAGGCTTCTAAACAGCTTCTACCCCCAAGCCATAAGACTCCTGAACACCTAATCAATGGCTACCCAGACTATTTGCATTGCTCCCCCCCCCCCCCTCTTATTACACTGCTGCTACTTTCTGTTGCTGTCATCTACGCATAGTCACTTTAATAACTCTACCTACATGTACATTTAACCTCAACTAACCGGTGCCCCCGCACACTGACTCTGTACTGGTACTCCCCTTTTATATAGTCTCGCTATTGTTATTTGGTTATTTTACTGCTGCTCTTTAATTACTTGTTACTTTTATTTCTTATTCTTATTCGTATTTTTTAAATTGCATTGCTGGTTAGGGGCTCGTAAGTAAGCATTTCACTGTAAGGTCTACACCTGTTGTATTCGACTAATACAATTTGATTTGGTTTGATTACAAGGACAATTCATAGTGACCAACATCTCAGAATCAGAAGTAAAAGTGGGGAAGTTAGCCTAGAGGCTCATTTTCCTCTGTAGTCCCTTGACAGAGTAATAAATATTGATAGCTAGTAGCTAGAAAACAGTCTGTCTGGTGTGATATACGTCTCGAATAACCCTGGTTGTTATTAGATACTCACAGGACATCCCTGCTCCAGAAAACCTATGTTCCTGGGATGTTACTGAAGACATGGTTGTGGTCTGGTGTGCTGAGCAGCTATTTTTTCACAGTTTAATGTCTTGTTAGTGGCACATCTCACTACGCTCAGCCTCCCAGTCCCTCCCCAATGTGATTTGAAGGTGATTGTTTTCTCAATGCATCATCGAGACGCTCCCAGAAAGCAATAAAGTGACAGAAAACACAGCAGTATTGCATGAAAGGAACATCATGTCCCAGTCTATTCCTCACAGATGGGAAGTCTCATAAAAATATACAGTTTAGTCCATGTGATTATAGGATGGAGTCTTGGATTGTGTCAGGAGCCAGGTTGCATTGAATTTTGACAAGCCAGTGTGATCATTTTAATGAAGCAAGTTGTAGTTGATGTTTAAAAACGTATACAATACAGTGAGTTGAAGAAATCACATTGTGTCCATGTTTCAGTAAAGTAGGAGGCTGTGGCTGGATTTGGTCCTATCAGGATGAATAGCACTTCGAAGCAGAGAGAGATAGACACAGTATTTTATTTAGCATGTTATGCAGCATAAAAAGATGTTAACTTTTTACCTTTCAGCAATTGCAGAATGAGGTCACGGGGGGTCAGTGAATTAAATAACCCTGACCAAGAACTTTCCTCGAATCTCATTCTCAAATTCCAGCAGATTCTCCAGCAGTATCACTCTCTTAACAGTCTTGTGACAGATGTTAACATTTAAATGTTAACCAAAAACAATAGCTAGCCAAAGCATGCGCTAGATTTGGCTTCTGGGTGTAATGTAAACGCAGGAAGCAGGGGCAGATGGTGAGTTCAATAATAACGAACATGGCGAATTACAAAACAAGAGAAGCGTCTGGACATAAAAACTAAACCAATACTGCCTGAAGAGTGATGCTAGTGCTATATAAAGGGGAAGTAATCAAGGGTGTGATGGAGTCCAGGTGTGCCTAATGATGTGGTGCAGGTGTGCGTAATGACTAATGAGGGTTGCCAGGTGTGCGCAATGATGGGTTGCCAGAACTGCTGGTTAGTAGACTGGTGACGCCGTAGAGGGGCGGGAGTAGAAGGTGGAATTCTCGGATGATGCTGGGATCTAGAACGTCATCCACCGGAACCCAGCACCGCTCCTCTGGACCGTATCCCTCCCAGTGGTATATTATGTAAAGCCCTGTTCAGTGACTTTACTTTCCTTGAGATGTTTCTACAACTGGATTGGAGTCCACCTGTGGTAAATTCAATTGATTGGACCTGATTTGGAAAGGCAAACACCTGTCTATATAAGGTCCAACAGTTGACAGTGAAAGAATTGTCCATAGAGCTCCGAGACAGGATTGTGTCAAGGCACAGATCTAGGGAAGGGTACCAAAAACTTCATGCAGCATTGAAGGTCCTCTAAGAACACAAAAAATCGGGGGAGAAGGGCCTTTTCAGGGAGGTAACCAAGAACCAAATTGTCACTCTCACAGAGCTCCAGAGTTCCTCTGTGGAGATGGGAGAACCTTCCAGAAGGACAACCATCTCTGCAGTACTCCACCATCAGGCCTTTATGGTGGAGTGGCCTGAATGCCAAGCATAAAATCAAATCAAATCAAATGTATGTATATAGCCCTTCTTGCATCAGCTGATATCTCAAAGTGCTGTACAGAAACCCAGCCTAAAACCCCAAACAGCAACCAATGCAGGTGTAGAAGCACGGTGGCTAGGAAAAACTCCCTAGAAAGGCTAAAACCTAGGAAGAAATCTAGAGACGAACCAGGCTATGAGGGGTGGCCAGTCCTCTTCTGTCTGTGCCGGGTGGAGATTATCACATCTGGAGGAAACCTGACACCATCCCTACGGTGAAGCATGGTGGGTGAAGCATCATGCTGTGGGGATGTTTTTCAGCAGCAGGGACTGGGAGACTAGTCAGGATTGAGGGAAAGATGAACGGAGCAAAGTGCAGAGAGATCCCTGATGAAAACCTGCTCCAGAGATCTCAGGACCTCAGACTGGGGCAAAGGATCACCTTCCAACAGGACAACAACCCTAAGGACACAGCCAGGACAACGCAGGAGTGGCTTCGGGACAAGTCTCTGAGTGTCGCAGCCAGAGCCCGGACTTGAACCAAACCAGGTCAAACATCTCTGGAGAGACCATAAAATATCTGTGCAGTGACGCTCCCCATCCAATCTGACAGAGCTTGAGAGGATCTGCAGAGAAGAATGGAGAAACTCCCCAAATACAGCAGTGTCAAGCTTGTAGTGTCATACCCAAGAAGACTTGAGACTATAATCGCTGCAAAAGGTGTTTCAGCAATGTACTGAGTAAAGGGTCTGAATTCTTATGTAAATGTGATAATTCTGTTTTTTATTTTATACATTTGCAACAATTTCAAAAACTTGCTTTTGCTTTGTCATTATGGGGTATTTTGGGTAGTTTGATGAGAAAAAAACAACAATTTAATCTATTTTAGAATAAGGCTGTAACGTAACAAAATGTGAAAACTTTAAGGGATCTGAATACTTTCAGGATGCACTGTAGCTAGAGTTGTCAATCAAAAAATATGTTTTTCAGTTTGAATGTCAATTTCAAGCATACTGTATGTATCAAAAGCCCTCAACACATGCACACATGCATAGACACTCATAATTAACAAGCACGTGAACACACACATTTTCCATTCATGGACATTATATGTGGCCCAGGCAGTGTTTTCTTTGATTTCATCAGCTGTGTTGAGATCCTTTTGGTCAGGCTGTTTAGTGTCTGAGAGCGGGTGTCTGGAAGACGCCTGATAGAGCACAGCTCCATGGCTGTACATGTGTATTGGTTAACAGTGGTTGATCAAAGGACTGGCTGAGACTGCTGTTCAGAATGCAGCTCTGGTAGGCTCTGAGAGGAGACAGTGGGTTGACTGACAGAGGCTCTTCAGACACGGGATTCAGGCACGCACACACTCTCTCTCTGCTCTTATCTTCTTTTTCAAAGAGAATTATTAAACCCTCATGCTTACCCAATAGAAACACAACAAAAATACACCCAAGATAAAAGGTATCTCTTCTGGTATTTTGTCTAATCTGTCTAAAACGGATAAATCTGACAAGCTTTGTATCCATTCATTATGACAAAATGACCAAGATGCTTATTTTTTCAAAGCTGTCGTGGCCGAAAGGTGAGGAAGGCTTTACTGAATAGGTGAGACGGGAATATTTCTGCTTTAACACCATCTTCTGAACACCCTCTACTCATTAATTATTAACAAAGTAAAAATGTAAGAATTTGACATCAATTGCTAGGGTACTCTTTTTAAAATGTTCATACCTGTAAAAGGGACAAATGTCTTTCCTGTCTTTTCCTATGGGTTGAGTGAAGACGATGCTGAGACTGACATGCAGAGTTTGAGTTTCCATCACACCGGGCTCTGCAGCTCCATTCATATGTCTCAGTAACTTCTCCACAGTTGTGATGAAGAGACCAGTCAGATGGCCTGTCAGTCTTTGATCCCAGCGTTATTAGTTACTGCCCATTACATAAAACAAAAACACTAACACTTCCTAATACAGTATTAGCAAGGTAAAGGTTACCTATACTGATGAAGTTCTACAAAGATCAACTTCCTTCCCTAGCGGGTCAACACCATGACAACCACAAGATTCCAGATGATCCGTCAACCAATGAGAATGCTTTATTACATAAGGCCATCATGGCAACTTTGAAATCGACGGATGCATTTACTTATCCAAAACGCAGTTTCATTTAGAAGTGATTACACTTTCCCCTAATGCTTTCAGAGATAAGTGCTTTCATAACAACCTAGGTACGTATTCATGGTGCAGTGCTTCATGAAGGAAGGAAGAAAGGAAGGAAGGAACAACCCAGCTAGAAAATTGGGTTCCTTGAAAGTTGCGGGAACGTAAGTTTTTGGTTTTGCATTAGTTCTGGGAACAAAGCCATGAGTTTCCTGACTGGTAAAAATGAAAATGTAAATGTTTAGCCTATTCTGGGAACGCACATTTTTACGTTGCAGGGAGGTTCACGAAAACGTTGTTCTACGGTTCCCTGAACGTTTTCTTGGGAGGTTTTATGAACGCTGTGATAATGGAAATTATAGGTTATTTTGATGTTTTTAATTAACTTCCTTAAAACTTTCACTGAATGTTTCAATAACACTATTAGGTTATTTTGGGTTCACTTTTTGAACTCCCAAGCACAGATAAGACACAAAGAATCATGAAAATACATTCATTTGTTTATTTTGACAAGGCATCAGTGCAATTTGAACCTATAATCTTCTGTTCTCTATCCATGGAATTAGTCTACTGTGCCAACAGGATGGAGCTAGCATGCCATTTTTTTATGCATACAATGTTGTTCATTTTAGTCTATTCAAACAGACCCCATTCAAAGGAAACAAACACTCATTAAGATCAACTGTGGCCAATTAGTGGGTGCGGCTTTACACCTGAACACACCTAACAATATAGAGGATAGAGAGAGTTTTGTTGATGCTGAGTTTTGAGTTTTGTTGATGCTGAGAACGGAATGTATGTTTTTAAATCATATTCTTAGAACGTTCTTGAATGTTACTAACGTTTTCATGCAAGGTTTTCTTAACATTGTCAGAACAATTTGAGAACATGACTAAATAGAACCATGAGGAAACCTGTAGGAAACGTTATGCTGAAGTACTGAAATTCCCACAGAAGAATATTGTTTCTTAACATTGCTTTAAATTGATCCATGGGGAAAACTGTAGGAAAGGTTATGCTGAAGTACTGAAATTCCCACAGAAGAACGTTGTTTCTTAATGTTCTCTGAACTATTTGAGAACATTCCCAATGTCAAACCAGTTAGAGAAAGTTCCTAGAATATCAATATTATTCATATTCATATCAATTAATATTAACATTTGAATGTAATGTAACCATTTTTGAAATTTAAGGAAACATTCTGTCAAGTAATGAAATACCAATATATATATATTTTTGTCAAGTTCCTTAAATGGGCTGAGAATGTTCTAAAGCCACTATCCTGCACCATTCCCAGAAATCTGTGGGAAGGTTGTAAGCAAAATAACCGTAGGACAACCACGCTCTCCAAAACATATGGTTCTCAGAACGTAATGCCTTAGCTGGGAAAGTTTAGGGGTGAGAATGAAGGCTACATGGAGGTCTTTGGAAATGCAATTTTGTATATTTACATTTTAGTCATTTAGCATACACCCTTATCCAGAGCGACTTACAGGAGCAATTAAGATTAAGTGCCTTGCTCAAGGGCACGTTGACAGATTACCTAGTCGGCTCATTGATTCAAACCAGCAACCTTTCAGTCACTGGCCCAGCCATCTTAACCCGCTAGACTACCTGTAGCTTAATATCTACAAAGTTAACTTTCAACTTTTACAACTTCCTCTGTAAATCCGTAACTAAGATGGCAGCATCTGGCCTCAGATAAACCTTAATGCTGTATAACGTCTTGCGTCTCTAATCCATTTTATCCTTTTTTCAAAGCAAGCCTCTGCAATACCTCTCTTAACGGTACCTGCAGGGTTTCATCACAGCAGATTGACAATTTTGATAATGATTTCCTGCTGATCACAAATGAATGTCAGCTCTCTCTGTCAGGGAACTGGAAAGGTTTCATCACACAAATGGATTGCCAATGACTGAGATACACCAAGCGGAACGCAATAACCAAGGTCAGGTCATCTGTACAATTAAATATGTACGATAAAGGGAAACCAGTTACAGTCTGAATTTGACCTAAAAGGTGCAAATTAAATATACATTTTCTTTAACATAGGGTCGTTCAATATGTTTTTAATCACTTTCTGAGGGCACCCCTTTTAATTTGAATGAAACCTTCCATACTGTACATGTTTGCCCGTGGTAGAAGGGTTCAGAAAGGGACTTTTTGGACCTGAATGCCAAACCATTCAGGTTTTAGAGGTGCTCGAAGTTGACCCATTTTGCATACCTCACCCTACCATGAGACATCCATAAAGATAAACTGTTGAGTTTGATATAATCTAAAAGCTTACAAACAGGGTTGTCAAACTGTTCTATTATGTTTCATTAGTATAACTAGCCTAAACATCAAATGTCTTCACATGTTGTGCTAATTTTGTACGATTTTAGATAACAATCTTACCTATAAGATATTCTTATCAGAAGCCCATTCATATTTTATTCAGACTAGAATAACCACGATGGGTTGAACTGGGGTTATTCGTCATCTGTCTATCTGCAGGAGGATGGGGTTCATAAAGGGCAGTTGGTTAAATCAATGGCATCAGACATTATTCTCTGGCAGGGTGCATTATCTTCATTACAACCTCCTGGTGGTTTTAATCTGAGATAGGAGCTGGGAGAGGTGGAGGGGGTAAACCAAGGTGAGTGGAATGACATATTGAAGATAGCAGAGAAATATCCAGCCTTCCCATGGCCCCTTTATGGTGTTCTTAAAAAAGATGGACATTGCCACAATGTAATTTGGTAGCATAGTGTATGTTGTCTATTTATTTTATAGAATAAAGCCCCCCCCCCCCCCAAAAAAAAACAAGTATATCAGGGACCAACTGACTCACATACTCCCAGAGTTATACCATAATTATACCAAACCATTTCAACACACATCCTGAGACATTAGTAACACCTGGATTAATTAGCACACATAAAATAACACTTTTACAAAACAACCAACCACCCTCTTCTCTCCAGGTTATTGATTTCATAATTAGTCTCTAATGAGGCTAACGATGTCAGTGGAGGCTCTGCCAGAAACAAGTTAAATGGGTATGTGTCACCTTCTTACTTCCTATCTGTGCTGTGGCTGGACTTCACAGCCAATGATGTTGCAGTACGTCTATGACTGTGGAGCCCAGCCAATGCCATAGAAGTACATGAGTCTAGCAATAAGAGGAGGTCCTCAAAGGATGAAACCATATATCATGACTGTGATGTTATGTAATAAGACAGCTGACGTACAGGTACTGTGTATGTCTATGAGTCCAACCGGAAGAGGACCATAGAGGATGAACCCATATCATGACTGTGTTGGTAATATGTACACAGGATGTAATGGCAACACTTTATAGCCTGAAGGTATAAGGATTTGATTACCAAAAATATGTGTTTATATTGTCACATACAGTGTATTCGGAAAGTATTCATACCCCTTGACTTTTTCCTCATTTTGTTATGTTATAGCATTTTTTCTACAATGGATTAAATCATTTTTCCCCCTCATCAATATAAACACAATACTCCATAATGACAAAACAAAAACAGGTTTTTAGATATTTTTGCAATTTATATAACATAAAATACAGAACTACCTTATTTATATAAGTATTCTGACCCTTTGCTATGACACTTGAAAAAGAGCTCAGGTGCATCCTGTTTCCACTGATCATCCTTGAGATGTTTCTACAAATTGAGTCCACCGGTGGTAAATTCAATTGATTGGACATGATTTAGAAAGGCATACACCTGCCTATATAAGGTCTCACACTTGAAACTAGCAGTGCAGCAACGTTCCCCATCCAACCTGACACAGCTTGAGAGGATCTGCAGAGAAGAATGGGAGAAACTCCCCAAATACAGGTGTGCCAAGCTTGTACGGTCATACCGAAGAAGACAAAAGGCCGAGTAAAGGGTCTGAATAGTTGTGATATTTAAGTTTTTAGACATTGCAAAAATGTCGAAAAACCTGTATTTGCTTTGTCATTATGGGATAGTGTGTAGATTGATGAGGGGAAAAATCGAATTAATCAATTTCAGAATAAACGTAACAAAATGTGGAAAAGTCAAGGGGTCTGAATACTTTCCTAATGCAGTGTGCAGTGAAATGTGCTGTTTAACAGGGTCAGCAAATTAGGGTTATCTTCTTCGGGATCCATCGACGGGATGGTTGAGCTAACGTAGGCTAATGCGATTAGCATGAGGTTGTAAGAAACAAGAACATTTTTCAGGACATAGATATATCTGATATTGGCAGAAAGCTTAAATTCTTGTTAATCTAACTGCACTATTCAAATAATGTAGCTATTACAGTGATATAATACCATGCAATTGTTTGAGGAGGGTGTACAATTTTGAATATGAAAAGTTATTAATAAACAAATAAGGCACATTTGGGCGGTCTTGATGCAAAATTTTGAACAGAAATGCAATGGTTCATTGGATAAGTCTAAAACATTGCACATACACTGCTGCCATCTAGTGGCCAAAATCTAAATTGCACCCGGGCTAGAATAATACTTTATGGCCATTCTCTTGCATTTCAAAGATGATAGTACAAAAAAATACAAAAGAACGGTTGTTTTTTTCTTGTATTATCTTTTACCAGATCTATTGTGCTATATTCTCCTACATTCCTTTCACATTTCCGTATTCATCGATCTTGCTAAGGCTTTCGACTCTTTCGTCAATCACAACATTCTTATTGGCAGACTCAACAGCCTTGGTTTCTCAAATGATTGCCTCGCTTGGTTCACCAACTACTTCCCCGATAGAGTTCAGTATGTCAAATCGGAGGGCCTGTTGTCCGGACCTCTGGCAGTCTCTATGGGGGTGCCACAGGGTTCAATTCTCGGGCCGACTCTCTTCTCTGTATACATCAATGATGTCGCTCTCGCTGCTGGTGATTCTTTGATCCACCTCTACGCAGACGACACCATTCTGTACACATCTGGCCCTTCTTTGGACACTGTGTTAACAAACCTCCAGATGAGCTTCAATGCCATACAACTCTCCTTCCGTGGCCTCCAACTGCTCTTAAATGCAAGTAAAACTAAAATGCATGCTCTTCAACCGATCACTGCCCGCACCTGCCTCACCACTCTGGACGGTTCTGACTTAGAATATGTGGACAATTACAAATACCTAGGTGTCTGGTTAGACTGTAAACTCTCCTTCCAGACTCACATTAAACATCTCCAATCCAAAATAAAATCTAGAATCGTCTTCCTATTTCGCAACAAAGCATCCTTCACTCATGCTGCCAAACATACCCTCATAAAACTGACCATCCTACCGATCCTCGACTCTGGCGATGTCATTTACAAAATAGCCTCCAACATTCTACTCAACAAATTGGATGAAGTCTATCACAGTGCCATCCGTTTTGTCACCAAAGCCCCATATACTACCCACCACTGTGACCTGTATGATCTCGTTGGCTGGCCCTCGCTTCATACTTGTCGCCAAACCCACTGGCTCCAGGTCATCTACAAGTCTCTGCTAGGTAAAGCCACGCCTTATCTCAGCTCACTGGTCACCATAGCAGCACTCACTGGTCACCCGCAAAGTAAATTCTTCTTTTGGCCGCCTCTCCTTCCAGTTCTCTGCTGCCAATGACTGGAACGAACTGCAAAACTCTCTGAAGCTGGAGACTCTTACCTCCCTCACTAGCTTTAATAAAGCACCAGCTGTCAGAGCAGCTCACAGATCACTGCACCTGTACATACCTCATCTGTAAATAGCCCATCCAATCTTCCTCATCCCCATATTGTATTTATTTATCTTGCTCCTTTGCACCCCAGTATCTCAACTTGCACATTCATCTTCTGCACATCCTACCATTCCAGTGTTTAATTGCTATATTGTAATTACTTTGCCACCATGGCCTATTTATTGCCTTACCTCTCTTATCCTACCTCATTTGCACATGCTGTATATAGATTTTTGTACTATATTATTGATTGTATGTTTGTTTATTCCATGTGTAACTCTGTGTTGTTGTATGTGTCAAACTGCTTTGCTTTATCTTGGCCAGCTGCAAAGGAGAACTTGTTCTCAACTAGCCTACCTGGTTAAATAAAGGTGAAATAAAAATAAATAAAATAAAACATTTCCACAAACTTCAAAGTGTTTCCTTTGAAATGGTACCAAGAATATGCATATCCTTGCTTCAGGGCCAGAGCTACAGGCAGTTAGATGCAGCTATGGTGGTAGCTAATTCTCTTCTAAGTCTGACTAATACAGTAAACTAGGACCAACATGCTGTAACAGTGTCATTGGCCTGAATCTAATCCAATCTGGAGCTACAGTCAGTCTACATCTGTAAAGCAATGAATTAGGGTTTCCACTAGGTACCACAGCCACACGTCAAAATTGGCTATATCATACAAATTCCTGAAAAGCAAAAAATGCTTTGTGATCTTACTTTAAAGTTAGGGTTAGACATAAGGTTCCCAGTGTAGTTAGGGTTAGGTTTAAAATGGGTTGGAACCAAAATTATTTTCAATCATTCCTTTTTAACAGAATCATTATTTTTTCATTCCGTTCCACTGTTTCGGATCTTTGAATGTTTTTGAACTTCCAATTTGGTTTAACGTTTGACCAGTGCAAATGTTAACTAGCTAGGTAATTAGCTAATAAGCTTTTGTGTGCAGAGCAGCACTAGAATTAAAAACACGTCTCACCTTTCTGGAGTTAATGAATCAGGTTGGTGACATTTGGATTTAAGTGTCCTCCCTGTTCCATTTATAGGAATGGTCACAGTTAGGGCATGTCTGCATGATGCTGAGGGTCCAGTGGTAGAGTAATTATGGCTATAGGATACTCCTTTCTCAAGTAAAAGGCCCTTTGTTAAGTTTTCCTAAGATCTGTGGTTCGTCATGTAAGTTGAGAGGGGTGTATCTTGGCTGTAAAAGATCTTGGTATTCTTTTGTAGGCACTCTCAGAATTCATTATAGACACTGAATTGATCTGAGAGTCAAAGTGCTATGGTGAAGCTCATATAATTAAAGATGAAGTTTAAGTATAACTCTGACTGGTGTGTGGTTTGTAACTCTCCTCATTTGGTAATACAGGAATTTGCCACGACACCTGTCACTCGTCATTAAAAGTTTACTAGATACAACTTCTACTTTTATTGTATTTTTTTAAATTATTGAATGGTATAAGTCAATATGGGGAGGGAGAAACCATGTGTATTCTGCACCAGGGAACTCCTGTTGTGTATATGGGACACCACACAGGAAGGTATGACCACTGACATATTTACCAAGGTAGGCGCGTTGGCACCAGACAAAATGCCGATAGGCGCAGTATCTGTATCAGCTGGGAATAACAATGAAAGGTGCACATTGCCATATCAGTAGAACACTGCTTCTATAGTAATATGTAAAGGGTTGTTTATTCTACATGAACTTGTTACTACATTTGAAAGTTATCACACCGCTTAGTTTATGATATCTAAATAAATTCAGAAATTGCATTCCTCTTATATTACTCCGCAGGCTACTGACCTCTTCAAAGCTTCCTCCGGCATCTCCCCATACATTTGCCTGTAGTTATTGAACTCAACCTGTTTGTTGTGATTGAGTGGGGGAAACCGCTGAGGGCAAGGGATATATGAGATATCACGTAAGAGCGTTCGTGCAAAACCCGACGCAATGCAAGAAGTCTAAATAGTTTGGTCATGTGTCAAGTGTTTGCAGACAGAAGGAATATGTTATTGAAGAGTCTGTGAATGTAAAACGTTGCAACTGTGGTGTGGATCATATTCCTGAATGCCCTGTTAGGGTGAGAAAGGTTTAGGGGTCAAGGATCGAGGCTGTACAGCAAATCTCCTACTGTATGTGGAGGCGGTGAAGAGCGTTGAAGGGGCACGAGGCCACAGTTCTGAAGAGGATATGGCAGTAGATGTACCTCAACCAGTTGCAAATGTTATACGTCAATCAAGTGATCTGGACACAGTTATTGTGACGCTGGTGGATTTTTGTAGTATTTATAGCCACGGTTATTAACTTTACTGCACAAGTATCCAAGACGTCCATGAAGCTGGACATCTCTGCAGCGGAGAAGTTTTTGGGCCTCCAAGATTTAATGACAGAAGCACTGCACGGACTACTGTTGCCAGTAAATGTCCCACCCTTACAGGAGCCTGTGTAAGGACCTGATTAGAACAGAAAAGCAGGCTGATTTAGTTTAATACAATTTTTGTTATTGATAGTGTGTATGGATTTTGTTTTACATGTTTTCTTATAATACATTTGAAGTTCTTTATCCTGCTTTATTTAGATTTTAGGGGGGATCCTTATTATAAACCTGTACAGTAGGTGGCGGAATGCACATATAATTGTTGCAAACGCCATTATACCAAAGAGGAAGAAGAAGCTGAGGGCAAGGTCATGACAGATAGGTGAGTTTTGGTGGTGGCAAGGACACACCCAAGAAACACCCATATCAAACCACACCCCCAAGCCAACTCACATTTGTCTTCTGTCATGGCTGCCAGATTGTCTTGAGGAGCAAGCAAAATAAATAGGCCAAATCAGGGGGGGCAGTTCCCCTTTAGGTATCTCGCTCAAGGGCACATCAACAGATAAGAAGGCTTAAAATACATGATTCCTCTCTGAGTAGCAAATGTTTTAATGTACACAGCTACGTACATGTGAGCTTCTTAGATGAAATATGTGTTCTGTCTGAAGAGTTTTAAGTGGACAGGCTAGTAATGGTGAGTCTGTAGGAAAGTACAGTTAATGTCTTTACATAAAACCAGCTCCAGTGCATTACATAAAAAAGTGGATTACATAAAACCATCTCTATTAAATCTGAGGAAATTACTTTGCTCCCAGTGAATAGTATTCAGTATTATAAATTTACCAACACCTTCGCCATGCTTTTCTAAGACACTGGAACAGTGCATTTAGGCTTACAGTCACTATCCTACAAGAAAAAAGTAGAATATACTTTTTGTGGAACACAATGACTTAGCATGCATATAGTACAGGCTAAAGAAAGACTGCCTGGGCAGTGGTTGTATATTTATTACGTTCCTATCAGACTTTATTTGGTATTTGTTCTGATGGAATAACGCCATAAAGGTTTAATGGTAGTAACTTACCCCTGGTTCTCATGAATTACTACATTGTTTTGCAGATTCTTTTAAGCCACAGGTTTTATGGGTTCTGAATCAGACGCTGTAGAGTACAAATGGCTTAACATAACAGAGTTGTGTGTGTGTGTGTGTGTGTGTGTGTGTTTCTGACTATATTGAAGTATTCCTTCCCCCTTCCTGAAGGGCCATACAATATTCATCACAAACAAGTCTTTATTTGTCATCTATGTCATGGAGACGAAGCCTCGTGGGGAGGCTGCTTGGGTAGAAATAATGCTTTATAATGATAATCATCCTAGTGATGATGCCTTTGACAGTAGAGATTATTTTCTTCTCTAGAAGAAAATGATGGCTTCTCTTGCCACTGTTTGACAGCTTTGCGTAACAGCAAAACACTGGCCAGGGCAGCTCATTTGTAACTTGCAAGGTGTGCAAGTCTTTTTTTAGGAGCACATTTTAAGAGATGCAAGAAATGGAAAAGGTCAGGAAGCTTTGTTGGTTTGGAGCTCAGTGGGGTTGCATTATATGCAGTTTGTCACACAATTTGACTTCTACATACACTACATGACCAAAAGTATGTGGACAACTGCTTGTCGAACATGTTCTTCCAAAATCATGGCCATTAATATGCAGTTGGTCCCCCCTTTGCTGCTATAACAGCCTACACTTATCTGGGAAGACTTTCCACTGGATGTTGGAACATTACTGCGGGGACTTGCTTCCAATCAGCCATAAGAGCATTAGCGTGGTCGGCATTGATGTTGGACGATTAGGCCTGGCTCACATACGTCATTCCGATTCATCCCAAAGGTGTTCGATTGAGTTAAGGTCAGGGCTCTGTACAGGCCAGTCAAGTTCTTCCACTCCGATCTCGACAAACTATTTCTGTATGGACTTAACTTTATGCACAAGGCCATTGTCACGCTGAAACAGGAAAGTGTCTTCCCCAAACTGTTGCCACAAAGTTGGAAGCACAGTATCATCTAGAATATCATTGTATGCTTAAGATTTCCCTTCACTGGAACTAAGGGTCATAGCCCAAATCCTGAAAAACACCCCCAGACCATTATTCCTCCTCCACCAAACATTACAGCTGGCACTATGCATTGGGGCAGGTAGCGTTCACCTGGCATCCGCCAAACCCAGATTTGTCCGTTTGACTGCCAGATGGTCACTCCAGAACTGACTTGTTGAAAAGCTGGCATCAACGAGTTTGACTGAAAGAGCCAAATCACTCATTTGAAGGGGTGTCCACATACTTTTGTACATATGCAGTAGTGTATCTTTCCTGAGATGGATTCGCATCCCACCCTGTGTAATGCCCAGGTTTTCCATATAGTAGGCCTAGATTCAGATGTATGACACAATACAGATGCACAGTAATAATTCCAGCAACATTGTTTGTCTTATGACATTCACGTATTAATATGTTATGTGATGTCCAATTTGTCCATCTGTACACGGCACACAGTAATAATTCCTGTAACATTGTTTGTCTTGTGGCATCCATTCCATGACTGTGTTATGTCTGACATGGGTGCACTTAGCGGAGGAGCCATACAGCGTGTTGTGTAAACAGGTGCGTTCCCAGCAAAACAGAGCCAATGTGAACAGATGGCAGCAGAGCAGGCTAGGTGGCTCATGGATGTCTTCCAGAATACTGGGGCTCAATCACTATCCCACCATCTATTCTAGAGGCTTGTTGACAGCGAATCAGCCACCGGAGACTGGTGTTCTTAATGAACATGAAAGAAATCTAATCAAACACGCGGCAAGACACATGGTGTGTTATGTGTTGCCCACATAATATGTGGAACACACATACATGGAATTGCTGTGGAGCGCAACGTATTATGCAGCAGTGAAGAACAAAGAGGTAGCAGGGAGTCTGTAGGGACATGGTGAGGTTGCTCTGCCCTCGCAGCTGTTCTCTACCTGGCTTCCCCAGTATCTCTCTCTCTCTCTATGTGTTATCTAGTGAATAACGCTCAGGGCAGTGTGACACCACCAAAGGCACATCATCGTCGCCTGGTGGGATGGGGAAGACGATGTTGCATTCCACAGCAATTCCACGTCTGTGTGTTCCAGGAAAAAGAGCCCTTGGAGAATGTGTTAATCAGCTCTCCTGGACACCAGGCAGCAAGAGGAGAGGGAACGAGGTGTGCTGTGGGCAAGACATTTCGGATCAATGAGCCATCACTCAGAAGGGAGAGAGGGGGACAGAGAGAGCAGAGAGGAGACCTGGAAAGTAATGAGACCTTTAGTTCATATGGCTGTGTGGGTGCGTGTGTGCGTGTGTGTGTGTGTGTGTGTGTGTGTGTGTGTGTGTGTGTGTGTGTGTGTGTGTGTGTGTGTGTGTGTGTGTGTGTGTGTGTGTGTGTGTGTGTGTGTGTGTGTGTGTGTGTGTGTGTGTGTGTGTTTGTGGTGATTCTGTTGGGGGGGCGCACATGCATGTGTATGGAAATATTTATTTCACCCCATGGACCAAATCAGATATTTTAGATTACATTTCACATTAGTTCTCAATAAAAATCTATAATGAATGTACACTATATATACAAAAGTATGTGGACACCCCTTCAAATGACTAGATTTGGCTATTACAGCCACACCCGTTGCTGGCAGGTGTATAAAATTGAGCACACAGCCATGAAATCTCCATAGATAAATATTAGCAGTAGAATGGCCTTACTGAAGAGCTCAGCGACTTTCAATGTGACACCGCCACCTTTCCAACAAGTCAGTTCGTAACATTTTTCCCTTCAACTGTAAGTGCTGTTATTGTGAAGCCATTGGACTCTGGAGCAGTGGAAACTCGTTCGCTGGAGTGATGGATCACGCTTCACCATCTGGCAGGTTGACGGTCAAATCTGTGTTTGATGCCCTAATACATAGTGCCAACTGTAAAGTTTGGTGGAGGAGGAATAATGGTCTGGGGCTGTTTTTCATGGTTCGGGCTAGGCCCCTTAGTTCCAGTGAAGGGAAATCTTAACGCTTCAACATAAAATTACATTCTAGACATTTCCATACTTCCAACTTTGTGGCAACAGTTTGGGGAAGGTCCTTTCCTCTTTCAGCATGACAATGCCCTCGTGCACAAAGCGAGGTCCATACACAAATGGTTTGTCGAAATCAGTGTGGAAGAACTTGACTGGCCTGCAAAGAGCCCTGACTTCAACCCCATCAAACACCTTTGGGATGAATCGGAACGCCGACTGCGAGCCAGGCCTAATCGCTCAACCTCAATAAAAAAAAAAATATATAAAAAAAATATGCTCTTGTGGCTGAATGGAAGCAAGTCCCGGCAGCAATGTTCCAACATCTAGTGGAAAGCCTTCCCAGAACAGTGCAAGCTGCTATGGCAGCAAAGGGGGGACCAACTCCATATTAATGCCCATGATTTTGGAATGACATGTTTGACAAGCAGGTGTCCATATACTTTTGGTCATGTAGTGTATTTTCACACAAAATACAAAATTAACTGTATGTGTTGTCTTTTGTATTCATCCAAGGTGAACTAGGGTAGATTTGTGGTTGGGAGTTTCCTTATTGTTTCCCTACAGACTGGTGATCCTCTACCTTCTCAGAGGTAGTTTATTAGTGAATATATTGACAACAACAGTTCCAGAAAATCTCACCAAAGACCAATCCATCTAAATAATTTAAACCTGAGTAAATTGAACTGGCTCTGTGTTCTGCAAGATCGGCAAACGAAAAATGACAGGAAGCCTCCTGTATGGCGAAGCCAATCTGTCAAAACATAACAGGTCTGTTTATTTGTTACATAACTAAACATTGTAAATATACACGTTTGTGATGTGTTTTGAAGTGTGAATGTTATATTGTATTATTATTTACCAAAAGCTGCAGGAACTGGAGAAATGTATAATTATGATAATTATGCTTAAAAAGTATATATCCGTTTAAGAGAACTACAATATCCATTTGATGAACATTTCATTAGAATTTCACATCACAAATGAATTTGGTCTGATATCTTGATTAGCATATTGACAGTAAAAATGAATTTGGTCTGATATCTTGATTAGCATATTGACAGTAAACATGAATTTGGTCTGATATCTTGATTAGCATATTGACAGTAAAAATGAATTTGGTCTGATATCTTGATTAGCATATTGACAGTTAAAATGAATTTGGTCTGATATCTTGATTAGCATATTGACAGTAAAAATGAATTTGGTCTGATATCTTGATTAGCATATTGACAGTAAAAATGAATTTGGTCTGATATCTTGATTAGCATATTGACAGCAAAAATTAATTTGGTCTGATATCTTGATTAGCATATTGACAGTAAAAATGAATTTGGTCTGATATCTTGATTAGCATATTGACAGTAAAAATGAATTTGGTCTGATATCTTGATTAACATATTGACAGTAAAAATGAATTTGGTCTGAAATCTTGATTAGCATATTGACAGTAAAAAAGTATGAAGCTTCCTGGTA
Organism: Salvelinus fontinalis; assembly: GCF_029448725.1. Taxonomy (NCBI): domain Eukaryota; kingdom Metazoa; phylum Chordata; class Actinopteri; order Salmoniformes; family Salmonidae; genus Salvelinus; species Salvelinus fontinalis. The sequence continues at coordinate 14,986,808 of NC_074672.1, read as the reverse complement.
TCCGTCTCAGTTCAGTTGGTTCTGTATCAGTCTGACAGGCAGCCCACTCTTGCCTAGGCAGGGAATTTATGTTATTTTCCTGAACTATTCAATGCTCTGATTAATTGGTTCACTCCGAGGAAAGGGCTGAGTGGCCAATACCAGCCCAGCAGAGATTGGTCCGTCCAATCTACATCTAACCAAGTGGCAAGGTCCAATTTAGATGTGGTTTAATGTGGCGTGACTGTTTATGTCTTGTGGTGGTGGATACTAAACAAGACACCTCTTCGGTAATTGTGGCCCTGAGAAGCTTTGTGTTTGGTTGATTTCTTTGTTGTTCCATATCTTGTTTAGACTAACTTCAAAATATACAATATTGTGGAGACGAGAATCAGATCAAGCTCTCAGATTGACCATAATCAGACAAATGCTCTATGCTCAGCTTTGATAGTCAGTAACTGTCTAAATGTGTCACTCATATACAAAAATGAAATTCGGGGGGTATTTTTTTATTACTTATTACACAATAATTTAATTTCATGTAGATATAACAAAGACCATAATCACAATGTTTTTGTTAAATAGTAAAGACTCAATCTTTAGGAAATTAGATAAAAGAATAGACTAAATATTTTGTGGTCTGGTTCATTCACCTGTGAGAAACAGATGTATCTTTCCTCAGTGTGTCTGCCATTTTGAGAGAAGAAAGGTCCGGCAGTCATGCAAACACATCCTTAATCCTGCTGATAGAAATATAATACACACTCGGGCATGTATCTCTGTTTCGTTTATAGGTAAAACAACAAATGTTCAAAAACTACACATTTGTGCATACTCTCATTTGTCTCCATGGTCACAAATGTATCACAGTGTGGAGATATAACACAACAACAGCCTTGAGATCAAAGGTGTCTCATTAAGAAAGACAAAAGACTCAGCATTAAATGTCACTGCGGATATAAATAATACGCAGGGCTTTAACAAATGGCAGCAATAAACATGTCAACTCAATGGCTTGATTCCCAAATTATAGCCTAATTCATTAATCTGCCGGAGTTATGCTGTTGTAAAATTGTATTAAACTTCTGCTCAGGGTTGAACCTCAGTAAGGTCAACTGTGGAAAATTACATTTTACAGACTGTCTTGGTAGAAAGTATACATCTTGTCATATAAACAACCTCTCTGAAAAAGTACAAGTCAATCAAAATTTGCGTACATTAAAACACTGTATTTACAAAATATCAAGTTACACAAACGTAAACACAATTTGGGTTTGGGTGAGATGTGAGACCTGGCAGTACTATGACGAGCTCAGTGTTAGTTCTCTCAACAGTCTCGGAAATTGTTCCCTTTTTAATTGTGCTATTATCAATCTCTCACACAACCCTCATTGTAAACACTCAGTCTCACCAAATTGTTACAGTAAATTGAAATTGACAAACCAGAGTCTGTCTGAGCCGTCTGAAAAAATATATTCCTTTCCCAAACAGAGATTTTCTTCCTTCCTTGACCCAGAAGAGCACTGGAGGAGAACTTCCCTGACAGACACTGCAAATTGTGGACAACAGGAAAGAGCCAGTGAAAATAGGTTGCCAGTGAAAGGAGAAGAGGACGAATGTGGCTCTGTGGTAATATGACACCATATCCACGTACTCTCCTCTCACACTAGAGAACTGACAAATGTCAATGTGTTGTTGTTGCTGTCGCTGATGCTTATGTTGATGTTGATATAGCACTCATCCAGTCCATTAACTATGTCCCCTAGGCTCATCTCACATGACCCATATGACTGTGTTAGGTCAGTGTCCTTTAGAGTTTCTTCATCTCCCTCATACCCTTCTTCCTCCACCTTCTCATCCTCCACCTCTTCCTCCTCTTCTTCCTCCTCTGTGATGGAGCAGAGACGGGTGGTGCTGGGGCCTCCAGGGCTGTCGGCAGGTGGCCGGTAGTGGCACTGCCCGTTGAGCAGCTTCCTCAGAGGCATCAGCGGCACCATGTCCTCCCCCAGCAGCTGCTGTTGGCAGTGCCTGAAATCACTCTGCCTCTTCAGCCGCTTGAACTCACTGAAGGCTGAGGTGGACGTCTGGTAGAGACTATGTGCGATGGCCCTGGCCTTCTCTGACTTGCTGACTAGAACGGCATGGCACCGGAGAACCACAGCCTTGTTCTTGACCTGATGTCTGTAGATCCAGGCTAGGATCTTGGGCCGGCAGGGGTCAGCTGTGCAGCAGGTGATCCGGTTCAGAGAGTATAGGTGGGTGGGCTTCTTCTTGCCTGTCTTGTCTGTGCCCATCCGGATGCCCTGAATACCCACTGTTAACATCATCTTGACGCTCTGCTCTCCGTAGTTACTCCTTTGCCAGATCTTAGCCACAGGGTCCTGTGTGCAGCCTCCCCCTTTAGCTGTGATGGTGACGATGCTTCCCAGGTAACGGACGTTGTAGGTGTGCTCCTCTTTATTGAGCTCCACCGTCTGCCTCTTGCTCTGGAAAACGGAGCCCAGCCAGTCAAAGGGAGTGGAGTCAGGGAGCAGGTCGGGACAGGAGCGCACCAGGGAGGAGATGATGGACTGGTAAGTCAGCCCCACTCCAAGGCTCTTAGGCTTTGTCTTGGCCTCATCCTCCACGAGAACAAACTTACTTCTTCTCCAGGGCAGCATGGTGCAGGCTGAGTGAGTTTGAGGGAGCGAGCCCTCCTGCCTGTGTGTGTGTTTTTGTCAGCAAAATAGAGAGAGCAGAGAGAAAGAGGGAGGGAGAGAAATAGATAGAAGCCTCCCTGCCAAGCACAGAGGAAAGACTGAGAGCTGCGAGCCTCAGCCAGTCTGTTCCACCAATTGCTCCTCCTTCCTCTCCTCCTCCCTCCTTCTCCTCATCTGTCTGCATCATCCAGCTCTGATCAGTGCTGGAGACTTAGCCCCGTGCTTCAGAAACCCCCCCCTTCCTCTTCCCTCCTCCACTGTTTTCATTCCAAATAGCTCGCCAACCCCACTCATTTATCTGGCCAGGCCTGAGAAGGAGATTGGGATTTCTCTGTATTTATGTTTGTCTTAACCCTGAGCACGCTGAGACAGAGAGGGTTCATCCGGATGTCATTGTGTCCTCAGGGTGGATTGATTATGTATTTGATTAGCTGTTACATTATGATATGGAGGTCAAAGGTTGGAATGGTGTTCTAATGAATTTTACTTCCATGTTTTGGTGAATATTAATAGTGAAATTGACATGGAAATGTCAATTCCATGGGAATGTCAATGGACTTTAAAATGACCATATCAATCATTGGTTCCCAGCACATTTAGCTGAAAACACAAGTAATATAAACATTATAAAGGTTGTAACCCAGCAGATGCTTAGACTTGAATTATGCCTAGTTAAACTCCAAATCAGCAGGATTCTGGGTTATTATGAACATGTTATGTAGTTTATGTAGATCTCAACTGCAAATGCAATCCCTTTTTCCTTCCCTTTCCTTGTCTTGTTAAAATACAGACAACATAGCCTATACATCTGCTATTGTAAGTGCTGGAATGTTACATGTGTCCATGACATCTCCCTCCATCTAATTTTATTGTGGTCTGTGCTATGTCATGCTTGACTGATTTACTCTATATTGGGAGGGCCCATCACAGGGCAGCGTTTCCGGTTTTGCAGCAATGAATCATTGTGAGTATTATTTCTATCTGTCACCAAGGGTGCCAGAGAGTGGGACTACATTTGTCATGCGTAGATGAAGTGAGAGAATGACTCAAACTGAGAGGAAGTAGCTGTGTAATAATATGGGGGCAATTCCACGATAACAGAGTGATGCTGAGTCTTACTTTCACTTTAAAATGTATGCCAAGATAAAACCATAGGTTGTAAAATTTAACAAACCATACACCCATATGCAGAAGTCTACTTTTAACTCCATTGTACATTTTACTAAAACACATTTACTTCAGGAACAGTGCAGATGCAAATTTTGGTAACAGATTGACAAAAAACAGAGGGAGATTTTACTATGTGACCACGTTTTCCAAATTAAGATTCAAAGATCAAATCAAATTTATTTATATAGCCCTTCTTACATCAGCTGATATCTCAAAGTGCTGTACAGAAACCCAGCCTAAAACCCCAAACAGCAAGCAATGCAGGTGTAGAAGCACGGTGGCTAGGAAAAACTCCCTAGAAAGGCCAAAACCTAGGAAGAAACCTAGAGAGGAATCAGGCTATGAGGGGTGGCCAGTCCTCTTCTGTCTGTGCCGGGTGGAGATTATAATAGAACATGGCCAAGATGTTCATAAATGACCAGCATGGTCAAATAATAATAATCACAGTAGTTGTCGAGGGTGCAACAAGTCAGCACCTCAGGAGTAAATGTCAGTTGGCTTTTCATAGTCTATCATTAAGAGTATCTCTACCGCTCCTGCTGTCTCTAGAGAGTTGAAAACAGCAGGTCTGGGACAGGTAGCACGTCCGGTGAACAGGTCAGGGTTCCATAGCCGCAGGCAGAACAGTAGAAACTGGAGCAGCCAGGTGGACTGGGGACAGCAAGGAGTCATCAGGCCAGGTAGTCCTGAGGCATGGTCCTAGGGCTCAGGTCCTCAGAGAGAGAAAGAAAAAGAGAAAGAGAGAATTAGAGAGAGCATACTTAAATTCACACAGGACACCGGATAAGACAGGAGAAGTACTCCAGATATAATAGACTGACCCTAGCCCCCCGACACAAACGACTGCAGCATAAATACTGGAGGCTGAGACAGGAGGGGTCAGGAGACACTGTGGCCCCATCCGATGATACCCCCAGACAGGGCCAAATAGGCAGGATATAACCCCACCCACTTTGCCAAAGCACAGCCCCCACACCACTAGAGGGATATCTTCAACCACCAACTTACCATCCTGAGACAAGGCCGAGTATAGCCCACAAAGATCTCCGCCACGGCACAATCCAAAGGGGGGGGGGGGGGGGGGGGGGGGGGGCACGACTCCTAGGGACGGCATGGAAGAGCACCAGTAAGCCAGTGACTCAGCCCCTGTAATAGGGTTAGAGGCAGAGAATCCCTGTGGAGAGAGGGGAACCGGCCAGGCAGAGACAGCAAGGGAAGATGTCTGCAGAAAATAACCCACTGAGTACAAACTGGTTGAATCAACAAGTGGCTTGTATTCATGGAAGCCAAAGGAAGTCAGGCTTCCCCAAAAAATGTACCAAGAAAAAAACATACAAAATTATTTATTTAGTCTGTGTTTTCCTAATTTTCCTTCAATTCACAAGAGGCTGAATGTACTGTCTCTCACCGCAGAAAGCATCCGAGCGAGCAAAACAGCGCCCCTCTGTCTCTGTATGTGTAGGCCATCTATCTGATGCTGTCTGGTCATAAAGAGTATGACATTGTTGCTGCCCGTAGCATTGAATGCAAGGGAAGCCAGCGAGCATTTGGCCTCCCTTGATAAAAAAAAGTATTAAATAATAGCCAATCAGCATTTAGCTAAACTGAGTGAGCTCAACTGTAAATGGTCCTGGTGCAAAAAAATAAAATTGTCAACGGGAGCCAATTTGGATTTGGCTTCTCTCCTATTACAGAGAAATACTTGAATTGTTGCATCTCGTTGTGTTGTTGTCCTCCGGTGGTTAGCTAGCTAGCTAACATTGATATTTTCCTAAATTAGCCATGGATGGAGATAGCGATTTGGACTTGTGGTTGTACTTAATTCTACGTACTGGCCAATTATTATAACGGTAATTCTGATCCAACCATAAAATACATTGTGCCCCTGGACTGAGAGGATGGAAGCTCAATATGTAGCTAGATGTAGAAGGCTAATGTTAACTAGCTGATGCTGCCCATGAAAGGAAGTTAGGCTAGCGAGCAAGAATTTTAGCCAGGTAGCCTAGGACAACAAAAAATAAAAGTGTGTACTTTATTACAGAGTCATAGAGGAGAATGCCATTGGCGTTTCTCTTCAAGTCCGGTGAGTCAACATGTTTTCTACTTGCACGAACACACACACGAACACACACACACACAGAACCATGGACAGCCACATCATATTTAGCTTACGTTGATTGGACTAAATTGTTTTTGGTTTCTTTTAGTTGTCACTGTATTAGACTAAGCAGAGGTGATTTGATGATGTTGGAATGTTGAAGTTGAAACGGTGCAGGAATAGTGGAGGCAGCTCTTGTTTTCTTTGCGACTTGCAGTAAGTCTCCATGGTTCTAAATCAATAGTTGTTTAGTAGTCTGAAAATGTTGGAAACGGGAACTTGTTTGACCATGCTGTAGGTCATGTAACTGTTTGTTACATGCAATATGCTTTGTGGACTTCACCGGAGAGAGGTTGCTCTCCAGTTTTGTGATGAAACAAAGGTGTGGTTTAATTTATTCTACCACTTCTTATTGTCTTGGCCTTAGGCCTATATATCACGGTCGCAAGGCATATGAACTAACAGGTTATAGAGCAAACAACGCAATTATCACAACACATAGGTGTTAATATGTATTTTCTTTTGGTCTTGACTTCCCCAGTGATTTTACCCACACGCCGCTACTGGAATCAACGTTGGTTCAATGTAAATTGTTAACATATTGCTATGTGGAATCTACGTGAAAATAAATTTTATTTTGAAAAAAGTCAAAGTTATCAATTGTTGTTTTGAGTGTGACATTTTTACCGTAAGATTGTCAGAATTTTAACCAATTTTCAACTTAGAAGAACTTTGTATAAAATATGTTGAATTTGTACCTTTGAAACAACGTCAGATCTTCACTATAAAAAAAATCTCTATATATATATAGGCTGGGAAGCATCTCCTACTGGAGAGTTGATCTACAGCTTTTCATTTGTTGTCCATCCAGGGTTTTAACCAAGCCCAGCTTTTCTATTTGTCACTGACAAATGTCACTGATTTATTGAGCGACCTCTTAATAAAAAAATATATTCCCTGTTGTAATCAAAGTCATTCCAAAGTGTAGGTTTAATCATACTTTATAAGTCATCAACAGCTATTGTATAAATTCAATCCAGGGTTTAACTAAAAATAGACAATACACATAAAGTGCATTCTGAAAGTATTCAGACCCCTTGACTTTTTCCACACGTTGTTACATTACAGCCTTATTCTAAAATAGATTAAATAGTTTTTTCCCCTCATCAATCTACACACAATACCCCATAATGACAAAGAAAAAACAGGTAAATGTTTTTGGCAAATTAATAAAAAACTGAAATATCACATTTACATAAGTATTCAAACCCTTCACTCAGTACTTTGTTGAACAACCTTTGCCAGTGATTACAGCCTTGTGTCTTCTTGGGTGTGACGCTACAAGCTTGGCACACCTGTATTTGGGGAGTTTCTCCCATTCGGCTCTGCAGATCCTCTCAAGCTCTGTCAGATTGGATGGGGAGCGTTGCTGCACAGCTATTTTCAGGTCTCTCCAGAGATGTTCGATCGGGTTCAAATCCGGACTTTGGCTGGGCCACTGAAGGACGTTCAGAGACTTGTCCCAAAGCCACTCCTGCATTGTCTTGGCTTTGTGCTTAGGGTAGTTCTCCTGTTGGAAGGTGAACCTTCACCCCAGTCTGAGGTCATGAGCACTTTGGAGCAGGTTTTCATCAAGGATCTCTCTGTACTTTGCCCGTTCATCTTTCCCTCAATCCTGACTAGTCTCCCAGTCCCTTCCGCTGAAAAACATCCCCACAGCATAATGCTGCCACCACCACACTTCACTGTAGGGATGTGCCAGGTTTCCTCCAGACGTGACGCTTGGCATTCAGGCCAAGTAGTTCAATATTGGTTTCATCAGACCAGAGAATCTTGTTTCTCATGGTCTATGAGTCTTTAGGTGCCTTTTGGCATACTCCAAGCGGGCTGGTGCACTTGCCTTTTACTGAGTAGTGGCTTCTGTCTGGCCACTCTACCATACAGGCCTGATTGGTGGAGTGCTGCAGAGATGGTTGTCCTTCTGGAAGGTTTTGTCATCTCCACAGAGGAACTCTGGAGCTCTGTTAGAGTGACCATCGGGTTCTTGACAAAGGCCCTTCTCCCCCGATTGATCAGTTTGGCCGGGCAGACAGCTCTACGAAGAGTCTTGGTGGTTCCAAACTTCTTCCATTTAAGAATTGAGGCCACTATGTTCTTTGGGACCTTCAATGCTGCAGACATTTTTGGTACCCTTACCCAGATCTGTGCCTCGACACAATCCTGTCTCGGAGCTCTACGGACAATTCCTTCGACCTCATGGCTTGGTTTTTGCTGACATGGCTGTCAACGGTGGGACCTTATATAGACAGGTGTGTGCCTTTCCAAATCAATTGAATTTACCACAGGTGGACTCCAATCAAGTTGTAGAAACATCTCAAGGATGATCAATGGAAACAGGATGCACCTGAGCTCAATTTCGAGTATCATAGCAAAGCGATTTCAGTTTTTTTTTTACTGTTTTAGCTGTGTCATTATGGGGTATAGTGTGTAGATTGATGAGGGGAAACATATGTTTAATCAATTTTAGAATAAGGTTGTAACATAACAAAATGTGGAAAAAGTGAAGGGGTCTGAATACTTTCCGAATGCACTGTAGGCCTAGGGTTTCAAGCTTTGGTTGATTTACAATTTAATCTTCAAGTTAATCATGAATATGTTGGATCTCCATCTCAACCAGAAGTCAAAACTGAAGCATAGGACTATATCAAATCAAACGTTATCTAAAGTGCATTTAAAGTTTGATTACATTTGATTTAGTCCTATTCTTTAACTTAGATTTTTGGTTGAGATGGAGATGTGAATCCAACATATCAATTATTCATTTGTAGACAAACTGGAAATTCGAAAATCTAAATATCAACATTTAAAGGAGATGTATCTTCTGCTTGGATAGTTCCATCTGTGCCACTGACTTAGTCTTGCTTTAATTCCAGTTTGTCTACAAATTAATAATTTATTTGTTGGATTCACACTAAGTTAAGGCATAGGACTGAATCAAATCCAACTTTAAATCCACTTATAAAATAGGTTTAATTTGTTTTAGTCCTATTCTTTAGCTTTGATTCTCGGTTGAGATGGAGAAATGAATCCAACATATAAAATATTAATTTGTAGACAAACTGACATTTGTTGACAACCAAACAATTCAATATCACTTTTGCAACACGGTAAATAGCCTATTAACTTGTCACCATGTTAACAAATGTTATGTTGGATTCATGTCTCCAACTAAAACAAATATCAAAGTTAAACAATAGTATTAAGCCAGTGGCTCAGGTGAAACTATCCAAGCATTAGATATCCTTTAACTCTTGATATTTGGTTGCGGTAATGTTTTTGTAACACAGCAAATAACCTAATGTAACATTCAACCTTAAAATTAGTAACACATTCATGGCCACATTTTGAGGTTAGCCTACTGTAACTAATGTCTTATGCAATCATAGAAATTGTGCATGTTCAAAATAGCATGCAAAGGTCACAGGTCTGCAGAGATCTTCACAACTGCTGTAATAATCTGCGCTGAATCTTTAACAGCATTGATCACTTGCATTATGTATTTTTAATGTTATCTCAACTGCAATCCAGGTCATGTGGTTGTGATATTAGATGAAGCACAGTGGTATCACATTAAATTGTTGTATAAATACACATTTGACATTGTATTCCCAATTGAACTTTGTTGTGCTTTTAAAAATGTTGAAAGCACAGTGATATCATTAAATCAAAAATAAGACATTGTTTTTCTATTGGGTTTTGGATGGTTGAAAGCATAGTGATAATTCAATAAACTCCTGGTTGTCTTTTTGAGTGAGTGAATAAAAGGATGAAATCTGATTGATCAACGTCTCAACCAAATATGATCAACATTTCCACGTTGAAATGACGTGGTGTGCCCAGTGGGAATGGGCTGTCAGCTGTGATATACACTTTGAGTTTGAATTTTTTTGGGGGGGGGGCTATTGAGCTACAGTAAGTGAAGTGGATCAACCCCCGGTAACAGAATAACGGTAACAGAATTACATTGTGGGTCCTTGATCTGTTGTACTATACATAAATTCCTAGTTATGAATGTCATTCTCTTCATGGTGATGTATCCTGAAAAGGTGCACGTGTTTGGGTATTATTCTACAAACTGGCTGTTATTCTAATAAGCTCCGTCCCCAAACAAGACCAAAACCGGACCAAATAGGTACCAATCATAGACGTCTATGTTTGACAGGTTTGACCTCACAGGACAGTAGAGTCAAGTAGAGTTCAGTACAATATAGTACAGCACAGTGCAGTACAGTATAGTTGAATATAGTTCAGTACATTTTTATGACATACTGTACTCTACTCATGTGTGCACTAGTTTACTGTATTGTACTGTACTCTAATCTATTCTTCTTTACTGTACTCTACTGTCCTCTACTGTACAGTACTGCACTCTACCGCAACTGTGGTTTGTGACTACTATGATTGCCCATTGTGGCCAATTCACTTGCATGCATTCTGTTACTGATTTTTACCAATTTGTTAACAGAGTGATGCGTTTTAATTACTTCATAATTCCTTTAAAAAAAGATCAGCAAAATCACTATAAGTAATTGGTTGGTGTTCCATTACTTGTTACGTCTGTTAACTTTTATAATCCTCCCTCTTCATGAAGGAGTGAAATTAGAAAATATCTTGAAGATATGTGGGTTTTTGGTAGCAGAATGACAAGACACTGGGTAATATTTCTTAAACTTACAGAAGGCAAAGAAGTTCAGCAAAACTAGATACAAATGTTGATATTGTTTTTTCCATGGTCCTTTACTTCAACATGATAGTGTTTTGATGTATTTTAAAAGCATTAAGACTTTTAAAGTCCTTTTTCAATCCGTTATTCCACATTTTTAAAATTGAAAATGGTTGAAAAACATATCTATGTCTTCATTTCCCCAAAATATAGACTCTTAGCTTTCATTTGACATGCTTCTATAAACTTCATATGTTGGTGCTCATGGGCCCTTTTACATGGAAATTACCAAGGACAGAAATTATAGTTTTGGCCTTGTGTGCATTGTGCAGTAAATGAAAAGGACATATCTAAGTTAAAAATGCATACTAAACTAATTAATGTAAGACACTGTAAAGGTTAATGTAAGACACTGTAAAGGGAACGAATGTAGAAAATGAATTTAGATGACTGCATTTGTAAAAGAGCCATTTACACCATAACAAGCATTATTTGGAAATTCAAAAGAGAAGACATCTGCATTCACTAACTCCTTTTAACAGAATAACTACTTAACAGCATATTCCATGACCCAAGACATGCTCAATTAAAAAGAGCCCTTTTCAACACGAACCAAATCCATAGCCAACGGCAATGACCAACTTTTAGATCTAATTTTACTTTGGGTTTGAGAGAGACTCAGAAATAATTAACTGCAATTTCCCCCTTAATGGTTAGAGTGGAGGAGGATGGGGGATGTGCTAGATACATTAGTATAGGAGACACACTTACAGTTTGCCCTCATGAGCAGCTCAAGATATGCAGTTGAGGTCGGAGGTTTATATACACTTGGGTTGGAGTCATTAAAACTCATTTTTCAACCACTCCACAAATGTATTGTCAACAAACTATAATTTTGGCAAGTCGGTTAGGGCATCTACTTTGTGCATGACACAAGTAATTGTTCCAACAATTGTTTACAGACAGATTATTTCACTTATAATTCACTGTATCCAAATTCCAGCGGGTCAGAAGTTTACATACACTAAGTTGACTGTGCCTTTAAACTGCTTGGAAAATTCCAGAAAATTATGTCATGGCTTTAGAAGCTTCTGATAGGCTAATTGACATCATTTGAGTCAATTGGAGGTGTACCTGTGGATGTATTTCAAGGCCTACCTTCAAACTCAGTGCCTCACGTTCATCTGTACAAACAATAGTATGTCATGGAAAAATCAAAAGAAATTAGCCAAGACCTCAGGAAAAAAAAATGTAGATCTCCACAAGTCTGGTTCATCCTTGGGAGCAATTTCCAAATGCCTGAAGGTACCACGTTCATCTGTACAAACAATAGTATGCAAGTATAAACATCATGGGACCACGTAGCCGTCATACTGCTCAGGAAGGAGACGCAATCTGTCTCCTAGAGATGGACGTACTTTGGTGCGAAAAATGCAAATCAATCCCAGAACAACAGCAAAGGACCTTGTGAAGATGCTGGAGGTAACAGGTACAAAAGTATCTATAGCCACAGTAAAACCAGTCCTATATCGACATAACCTGAAAGGCCGCTTAGCAAGGGAGAAGCCACTGCTCCAAAACCGCCATAAAAAAGCCAGACTACGGTTTGCAACTGCACATGGGGACAAAGATCATACTTTTTGGAGAAATGTCCTCTGGTCTGATGAAACAAAAATAGAACTGTTTGGCCATAATGACCATCGTTATGTTTGGAGGAAAAAGGGGGATGCTTGCAAGCCGAAGAACACCATCCCAACCGTGAAGCACGGGGGTGGCAGCATCAAGTTGTGGGGGTGATTTGCTGCAGGAAGGACTGGTGCACTTCACAAAATACATGGCATCATGAAGAAGGAAAGTGATGTGGATATATTGAAGCAACATCTCAAGACATCAGTCAGGAAGTTAAAGCTTGGTCACAAATGGGTCTTCCAAATGGACAATGACCCCAAGCATACTTCCAAAGTTGTGGCAAAATGGCTTAAGGACAACAAAGTCAATGTATTGGAGTGGCCATCACAAAGCCCTGACCTCAATCCTATAGAAAATATGTGGGCAGAACTGAAAAAGTGTGTGCAAGCAAGGAGGCATACAAACCTGACTCAGTTACACCAGATCTGTCAGGAGGAATGGGCCAAAGTTCACCCAATTTATTGTAGGAAGCTTGTGGAAGGCTACCCGAAACGTTTGACCCAAGGTAAACAATTTAAAGGCAATGCTACCAAATACTAATTGAGTGTATGTAAACTTCTCACCCATTGGGAATGTGATGAAAGAAATAAAAGCTGAAATAAATCATTCTCTCTACTAGTATTCTGACATTTCACATTCTTAAAATAAAGTGGTGATCATAACTGACCTAAAACAAGGAATTTTTACTTGGATTAAATATCAGGAATTGTGAAAAACTGAGTTGAAGTGTATTTGTCTAAGGTGTATGTAAACTTCCGACTTCAACTGTATATATAATTTTTTTTTACCTCAAACTAGATAATTAAATATGTAAGTAACCAAGCCCTACTGAGATCTGACCCATTATGAGTGTGTATCTTAGGATCATGCCTTCCCTTGTCTCTCAGTCTCAAGGGAGCTTGATTGAGCAGATTTATCAGAACATACTGTATGGGGCTCCATAAATCACTGATGTGATTTGAGGCAGCTTCTTTCTCGCCTCAGGGGATTAACACGGGCTGCATCCCAAATTGTATCCTATTCTCTTTATGGGCCCATAGAGCTCTGGTCAAAAGTAGTTCACTTTATAGGTAATAGGGTGCCATTTGGGATGCATCCACAGACCCGTGCAGCATAGCTGGAGTCATCCATGATCAATCACTGCTTGGCGTTTCCCGAGATGGATGCCCGTGTTCAGTATTGACATATCTGCCATCCGGGTTATCACACTATTGGAGAGTCGGTGAAGGAAATAAGGAAACGTCGGAGGGAAGATCGACTCCTAAGCCCGTCTTAAATTTCCATTTGAATCTATAGCAGTCCTTTTTGTTTCTGGAATTGTACTCCGCTCATTCTGAGACTCATAGAATGGATCTTATTTAGAATTATTTTGCATGTGAGGGCAAACTGCTGAACGTTCTTCAATATCATAATAAACAGGAGGAATGAGCATCTGCAGCTACAGTTGAAGTCAGAAGTTTACGTACACTTAGGTTGGAGTCATTAAAACTCGTTTTTCAACCACTCCACAAATTTCTTGTTAACAAATTATAATTTTGGCAAGTCGGTTAGGACATCTACTTTGTGCATGATACAAGTAATTTTTACAACAATTGTTTACAGATAGATTATTTAACTTATAATTCACTGTATCACAATTCCAGTGGGTCAGAAGTTTACATACACTAAGTTGACTGTGCCTTTAAACAGCTTGGAAAATTCCAGAAAAGGATGTCATGGCTTTAGAAGCTTCTGATAGGCTAATTGACATAATTTGAGTCAATTGGAGGTGTACCTGTGGATGTATTTCAAGGCCTACCTTCAAACTCAGTGCCTCACGTTCATCTGTACAAACAATAGTATGTCATGGGAAAATCAAAAGAAATCAGTTAGTTGATCATTACTAGATAGACATTTTCAAGTCTTGCCATATATTTGAATTTGATCTTACTGGTATTAGCCAATAGAAACAGATTGAATAATAGATACCTTTTCTTACCTGGTACGTTGGGCTACCTTCAGAAGAGTCTTGTGGGCATCCTAGAGCAAAACTGTAACCCAAACTGTTCGGACGAACCATTGGAAAACCTCCCTGGTCTTTGTGGTTCAAACTGTGCTTGAAATTCACAGCTCGACTGAGGGACCTTGCAGATACTTGTATGTGTGGGGTACAGAGATAGGGTAGGCATTAAAAAATCATGTTAAACACTATTATTGCACACAGTGAGTTCATGCAACTTATGCGTCTTGTTAAGCAGAGTTTTACTCCTCAAAAGGGTTGAATACTTACTGAAGACATTTCAGCTTTTAATTTTGTATTAATTTGTAAACATTTCTAAAAACAGAATTCCACTTTGACATTGTGTGCAGATCAGTGACACATCTCAATTTAATCCATTTTAAAATCAGGCTGTAACAACAAAGTGAAATGTGGAAAAAGTCAAGGGGTGTGAACTTTCTGAAGGCACTGCATGTGTTTGTGTATGCAGTCTAACATTGCTCTAACACCCATCATACTCTCAGGAGAGCATCATTTATTCATTTGATAAAATAGCAGATGGTCTTGCCCATGTGATTTCTATTGTTTCAGCATTAATAAAGAGAACAGTAATAAGAAAGAATAGTAAAAAATTCTACCCCCTTTTCATTCTGAGGGGCATTATAGAGAATCAGAAATGTCCCTGTGGCATGGTAAAAACATTCATTACGCTGTGTAATGAAGTATTTGTGTCCAATGTTCATGAGACTACAGCACTGGAATAAAATGTCAGTTGAGGAAAATTTGGCAACTCCATTGCTGCTTTACTATTAACCTGTTTGGGCTGCAGGGGCAGTATTGAGTAGCCGGATAAAAGGTGCCCATTTCAAACGGCCTCGTACTCAATTATTGCTCGTACAATATGCATATTATTATTACTATTGGATAGAAAACACTCTCTAGTTTCTAAAACCGTTTGAATTATATCTGTGAGTAAAACAGAACTCATTTTGCAGCAAACTTCCTGACAGGAAGTGGAAAATCTGAAATCGATGCTCTGTTCTGGGGCCTGCCTATAAATGTCCTTGATATATATCAGTATACATGCACTTCATACGTCTTCCACTAGATGTCGACAGGCAGTGAGAGAAGAAATGGAGTGTATAACTTGATCTGGGGTCGAATAAAAGCTCTTTGTATGACGTGTCACCAGTTTCCTGTTTTCTGGAGAGCGCGTGAAGGGACCTGGTTTTGCCTTCTGTACAGCTGTCGTTATAGACGACTAATATCTCCAGCTTTGATTTTATTTGATACATGTGACAATATCATCGTAAAGTATGTTTTTTCAATATAGTTTTATTAGATTATTGACATTTTTTCGGGACGTTAGGCGTGTTGCTTTGTCTGCGTATGTTCAGGAAGGAGAGCTTCGCGCCACTTTGCTAGCTTTCCGTGCTAATTGACTGGAGAAGAGGACATTCTAAATCCAAACAACGATTGTTCTGGACAAAGGACCCCTTGTACAACATTCTGATGGAAGATCAGCAAAAGTAGGACCCATTTTATGATGTTATTTCATATATCTGTCGTACATGTGAACTAGTAGTTTGCGGCCAGGTTTTGGGCATGCTCTCGCCATAACGTAAACTGCATATCGTAATGAAGTTATTTTTAGAATTCTAACACGGCGATTGCATTAATAACTAGTGTATCTATCATTTCCTATACAACATGTATTTTTTAGTTATGTTTATGAATAGTTATTTGGTCAGAATATGTGAGTGTCAGAAAAATATCCGGACGTTGTGGGAAAAAGATGCTACATTAGCACAATGTATAACCACTGATTCCAGCTCTAAATATGCACATTTTCGAACATAACATAAGTGTATGTATAACCTGATGTTATAGGACTGTCATCTGATGAAGCTTATCAAGGTTAGTCAAAAATTATATATCTTTTGCTGGTTTGTTACGATCGCTAACTTTTGCTGCTGGGGAATGTCTTGTGTTTCTGGCTATTGTGGTAAGCTAATATAATGCTATATTGTGTTTTCGCTGTAAAACACTTAAGAAATCGGAAATATTGGCTGGAATCACAAGATGCCTGTCTTTCATTTGCTGTACACCATGTATTTTTCAGAAATGTTTTATAATGAGTATTTAGGTATTTGACGTTGGTGTCTGTAATTACTCTGGCTGCTTCGGTGCCATTTCTGACGGTAGCTGTGATGGTAGCTGCAATGTAAAACTGATTTATAGCTCAAATATGCACATTTTTCGAACAAAACATAGATTTATTGAATAACATGTTATAAGACTGTCATCTGATGAAGTTGTTTGTTGGTTAGTTTGGTTGGTTCTTGGTTAGTTAGGTTGGTTTTGTGCATGCTACCTGTGCTGTGAAAAATGTCTGTCCTTTTTTGTATTTGGTGGTGAGCTAACATAAATATACGTGGTGTTTTCGCTGTAAAACATTTTACAAATCGGACATGTTGGCTGGATTCACAAGATGTTTATCTTTCAAATGCTGTATTGGACTTGTCAATGTGTGAAAGTTAAATATTTCTAAAAAATATATTTTGAATTTCGCGCCCTGCACTTGAGCTGGCTGTTGTCATAAGTCATAAGACCTCGGGCTTGCAGCCAGAAGAAGTTTTAACTTGACTGTGACCAAGAGGGTGGAGTAGGCTACTGCTATTAAAGGCCAGCATCCACTTTGCTGAATGAGCTGCAGTTCGGGTTTGTTTACAGGAAGCTGGAGCCTTTGTATGAGTCTTAAATGGCATCCTACTCCCTATAAAGTGCAAAAACATTTACCAGAGCCATATACTGGCCCTTCTCTAAAGTATTACACTACACAGGGAGCCATATCAGGATGCACACTTGGACACAGCTTCAGCTCCAACCCTTAGCCCAGCTGGCTTTTTCTGGCACCCTCACCCTTATCCAATTGTTATCAGCTCTCACATGTGCCCCAAGCTAGGGTGCAGAATGCTCCTATAGACGGATTGGTTGTTTAGCAACAAAACCGACGCCTGCGCAGCTATGGGGCAAAGCCGACTGGGTTGGCTTAGACTATTAATAACATGTCAACTATATTTTGTCTCCAATGTATATTGAAAACATAAAGTAGCAAAATGGGCACTTGTTGCTCCAATACATTGTTACAGTTGTTGGTTGGTTAGCTAGCTAGCTAGCTAGCTAGGAAATCTTAGCCATATTAGCAAAGATGTGACATCAGTCAAAACAAGTCATGGCATCAAGATCAAACAAGCTGAAACGAGACACTTACGATTCACCACATGGCAGTTTCTTGTCATTGTTGCTAGCCATCTGGCCATCCAGAACCATAACACACGGCCTTCTGCCCCTTTGAAGCACACATTGTTGTCAATGTCTATAGCAATCCTATTACTCTTACCTGAGCCCCCACTATATGCTACATATTTCTGTCTAGCAGGGCAAGCTAATTGAATTCGGCTCCCTCTTCATCCCACGACACGTATCCATCGGGCTGTAATGAATGAATGAATGAATGAATGAGCGAGAGAGAGAGTCAAAGTCCTTTAAGAACAGAGGGTTGGAGTCTGGCGCAGAGAGCAGAGGGTTCGAATAAATGTAGATTTTATTACCGGAAAAAACGGTCACACCACAAACACAAGGTGCATAAACTGACCGGCCCATACACAAGGTGCATAAACTGACCGGCCCATACACAAGGCGTATAAACTGACCGGCCCATACACAAGGCGTATAATCTGACCGGCCCATACACAAGGTGCATAAACTGACCGGCCCATACACAAGGCGTATAAACTGACCGGCCCATACACAAGGTGCATAAACTGACCGGCCCATACACAAGGCGTATAAACTGACCGGCCCATACACAAGGTGTATAAACTGACCGGCCCATACACAAGGCGTATGAAATGACCGGCCCATACACAAGGCGTATAAACTGACCGGCCCATACACAAGGTGCATAAACTGACCGGCCCATACACAAGGCGTATAAACTGACCGGCCCATACACAAGGCGTATAAACTGACTGGCCCATACACTAGGCGTATAAACTGACCGGCCCATACACAAGGCGCATAAACTGACCGGCCCATACACAAGGCGCATAAACTGACCGGCCCATACACAAGGCGTATAAACTGACTGGCCCATACACAAGGCGTATAAACTGACCGGCCCATACACAAGGCGTATAAACTGACCGGCCCATACACAAGGCGTATAATCTGACCGGCCCATACACAAGGCGTATAAACTGACCGGCCCATACACAAGGCATATAATCTGACCGGCCCATACACAGGACCCAAAATGTCCGGAAAAACAAAATACAATCGAACATCCACAAACTAACAGAATAACAATCCCGCAGAAACCTAGGTGGGCCTAACAGGCTTAAATAGACAAAAATCAAGAAACACAATAAGGAACAGGTGCAACTAATAAGACCAAACAAACCGAAAAGGAAAAAGGGCTCGGTGGCGGCTAGTAGACCTGCGACGACGACCGCCGAGCACCGCCCGAACAGGCAGGGGAGCCACCTTCAGTGGGAGTCGTGACAGGGAGAGAGAACGAGAGAGAACGAAAGGGAGAGAGAGAACGAAAGAGAGGCCCCTGCCGGCCTTCTCTTAGTTGTTTGATTAATGGAGCTACATGAGGGCAGCCAGTGGGAGAGGCTGGGAGCACAATGTGATCTGAAAACACCCTGATTTCAACAGAGATTATCACCAATCCATGAAGTGTGTTGATGTTCAGAAGTAGTTGCCATTTTGTGATGTAGGCTTCTTTACATTACTTAAGGACAAGAGCCCGAGCTAAGAATAGGAAAACAAACTATCAACCAGGACATTTCTGATGTTGCACTCTCTTGAAAAGAACCCTGATATGTATACTACAATTCCACTCATGGTGCCTATGAAGGAGGGTTTTGTTCTCTTTTAAAAAAAAATATATGCCTTATAGAAATAGGACATGTTAATCACAAAACATAGCGTGACTGCAGAAAATATGTTGTTAATGGGGTGTCGACTGTGCTAACCACAAGGTTGAGACAAGATGGAAAAATGCTGAATAACAAGAAAACAGGAACTGAGCAGTGTAGCCACCGACAACTCAGCTCAATCTTCACAACAAACACTTCCGGATATCTGGATCCTGTGTGCTGTGAGGCTGGGACAAGCCTGGGCACCACCGATAGGCTAGCAAGTTTAAACCACGCTAAGCCTCTACTGTGACAGGCCAACTCTAAAGTTGGAACTAACTCTGTCACAGTATAAAAGAAGATGTCTGTACTATGTCAGTCAGTTCTCTGCTTTACCCTGCGTGGTGATACAGTGAACCCGTATATACGAAAATTGCATTTACCATTTATCGCTTGTGTTAAATAAAAATACTTAAAGTATATTCGGTGACTCCGAATCACATGTTATCCTGATACCAGATTTGATTGACGCAACCCTTTACATGACCAAAAAATCTTCCAGACATAAGGTCTATACTACTGTTAGCTAGTGTCATTCCGTGTAACACAATGAGAGCAGTAACTTGGAACAACATTGTGTAAGTTTTTATCCATGTAAAAACTGTTATGCTATTTATTTTTGTCAAAGTCAAGAAAGGTTCAAATTAATTTATTGCACCACAAAATAGATGTACAAGCCACTTTTTTCAAATAAAAAAGCTCAACAAATTATTACTGGCACAGGCTTCTGGAAATGCAAATTATATATACAATATACAATATATACAATAAACCAAAAATAGGCACAGTCTGAACTTTGATGCTTTTAACTTCTTAAAAGAACTCTTTCAACCCCTTACTCATTGGCACTCCCACTTACCCCCCTTGTGGTAAGGTACATATTTCAGGCAGGTTGAAGTCGCCTGTAGTATTTCTGCCACGAGCCTTTGATTCGCCAAGACTCACACGTGGTGTAAAGGGGGAAAACAAATATTAGCTAGAAAGGTTATCCAAATGTCATGACTTGGACTCCACTGTACCTATAATGACGATGTAAAAGTTGGAGTCGTCGAAGACCTCCCTTTGTTTCCATTCATATTGATCGTTGACATGAGGCCGTTTGTCAGAGTTCTATATAGAACACAAAATATGTACTTTACAAGCAACACACCATGGCCTCACTTAAAAGTGAAACAAATATGGTAATAGTTTACCGGTGCATTGCTCTCTTCACCCAGTCTGGGATGTCTCCCCCCCAGCTTTGAGATATCTGTAATTTTACAAAAGGATGCATTACATGTGTACAGGATTTTTCCATCCAGTACTATGCGGCAACATACAGTGCATTCGGAAAGTATTTAGACCCCTTGACTTTTTCCACATTTTGATACATTACAGCCTTATTCTAAAATGGATACAAATTTCCCTCATCACAATATCCCATAAAAACAAAGAGAAAACAGGTTATACATTTCTGCAAATGTATAAAAAAAAAAAAAAAATGAAATACCTTATTTAGCTAAGTATTCAGACACTTACATAAGTATTCAGTATCATCATTATTCCTACAACTTGATTGGAGTCCACCGGTGGTAAAGTCAATTGATTGGACATGATTTGGAAAGGCACACACCTGTCTATATAAGCTCCCATAGTTTACAGTGCATGTCAGAGCAAAAACCAAGCCATAAGGTTGAAGGAATTGTCCGTAGAGCTCCGAGACAAGATTGTGCCGAGGCACAGATGTTGGGAAGGGTACCAAAACATTTCTGCAGCATTGAAGGTCCCTAAGAACACAGTGGCCTCCATCATTCTTAAACGGAAGAAGTTTGGAACCACCAAGACTCTTCCTAGAGCTGACCACCCAGCCAAACTGAGCAATTGGGGGAGAAGGACCTTTGCCAGGGAGATTACCAAGAACCCGATGTTTACTCTGACAGAGCTCCAGAGTTCCTCTGTGGAGATGGGAATACCTTCCAGAAGGACAACCCTCTTTGCAGCACTCCACCAATCAGGCCTTTATGGTAGAGAGGCCAGACGGAAGCCACTCCTCAGTAAAAGGAGTTTGCCGAAAGGCACCTAAAGACTCTCAGACCATGAAAAACAAGATTCTCTGGTCTGATGAAACGAAGATTGAACTCTTTGGCCTGAAAGCCAAGTGTCATGTCTGGAGGAAATCTGGCACCATCCCTACGGTGAATCATGGTGGTGGAAGCATCATGCTGTGGGGATGTTTTTCAGCGGCAGGGACTGGGAGACTAGTCAGGATCGAGGCAAAGATGAACAGAGCAAAGTACAGAGATATCCTTGATGAAAACCTGCTCCAGAGTGCTCAGGACCTCAGAATGGGGCAAAGGTTCACCTTCCAACAAGACAACGACCCTAAGCACATAGCCACTCCTGCTTTGTCATGGCTTCGGGACAAGTCTCAATGTCCTTGAGTGACCCAGCCAGAGCCCGGATTTGTACCCGATCAAACATTTCTGGATAGACCTGAAAATGGATGTGCAGCCTGACAGAGCTTGAGAGCATCTGCAGAAAATAATGGGAGAAACTCCCCAAATACAGGTGTGCCAAGCTTGTAGTGTCAATGGTTGTCCTCGCCGTCATTAGTTGATGGCTTTTGCAGCGTTTTAGCCTTTTGCTTCTTGGTAGCGGTGGCACAGGTTTTTTGGTGCTTCAGGCATATTGTGGTGGGAGTTTGGGTTGCCTGAAAATAAACATGTAAAATAATAAACGTGTAAAACAACATCGAGCCTTTTTCTACACACATTTGTCATGTGTTTAAGTTTTCTTCCACTTCAATAACTTAAAGTCAACCTAAGAATTACCAACCTTTAAACCAAAATGTACCCTCCCAAGCCCCTAACCCATAGCCTGGAAATCCCGGTGGATTTCAGACCAGCTTCATGTTTGTTTCACTACACTAACAATGGTGAAACATGGAGTGATTCCATCTGGGCTAAGGTTATCTTCCCACTAGCCACACGCTTGTAGATTTGAAAGAATCAGTTGAAACAATACGGTACAAGGTCCTCCCAGTCTATCAAAAGGAAAGAGTTTTTCAGTGGCTCGAGTTTAGGGACAAAGGATCGATTAGTAATCAGTATTGCAAGCTACCATACTTACATAACCTGGAGGCAGTAGTGGCTGGAGGTGGGAGATTACATTCCTCATGCGATTATAAACAACAATTTAAAGAATAAAAATCATGCCAAGTAAATTGAATATACACAAACTGTCAATGTGTGTTTAAACATACAGAACCAGCTATAAATTCTTTGAAGGTCGTTTTTTCGGTTTCTCTTGGCGACCTCCACTTCACTTACTTTGGTGATTTCGATGTCGTCACATTGCTGTTTTGATTCTGAATGGTGGGGTGAGGGTTCGAACAACTTGTCATCTATAACAACAAGCAGTTTTTACATTATACTTTAATGCAATAAGTATCTGCCATTTACCTGATGTCAGTTGTAACGACAGAAACTTGAATGACTTCCATTTCAGAGAGGGTGTGGACAAATCCTTTAATGCTTTTCATATTTATTTAGGGGACACCACGCAGTTAGGTCTTTGATCCAGTGGTCTGGAATAACACCTACTTCCTTTTCATTTTCCATCCACACTGCTCTGGCCCAATTCCTCTGAGATTTGAACCTGGAGAAATAGACAATATAATATAAGCCATAATTGCAAACCAAACTATTCCAATAGATGTGATCTTACTTGGAAAAACTGTGCAACAGAGGGATCATTATGCATTGCCTATGATAGGGCAGACACAGCCTTGCTGATTAGGTCCTCGCGATAAATAATGTTTATTTAGCATTTGCGGATATTTGCGATACTTGCCATGTTGAAGTCTTTGGAGGCGCATGGAAGAATGAAGAAGTTGTCCGTTTGAGTATGGTGAATGACATCACAGACAAGGTCTCCATCGTCTCTTATTTCTTTGACAAATGTCCTGGAGGAGGAAGCAACCATCTCGCATGTTATTCTTGATGTGTGCTTGGATGTTCTTGGCAGTATGTTTTACTTGGTGTGATTCAGACAGTCACCTTGTCACTTGTACCAATGGATTATGTGGACTTTTGGTGGCACGTTTAAGCCACCGCAAATGGTTCGCAAACTCTAAGCAATTAAGGTAATTGAGTGAGCAGTTGTGAAATGCAACATGTGCCAAGTGAGTGAGACCATGTGCATCAGCATCTGTTTGGCATCAACAAGGTAATGCCTCACCTGATCATCTGAATCTATCAAAATTGACATGGCTACTACACTGAGGGACAAAGTGGTGATAGACCCTTTTGGAAACAACATCCTTCAATACTATGGGACCAGTGTAGAGCAAAATCTGCCTGTACTCAGTGGCCTTCCATCGTTCAAGTTCTGCAAGTGACTGAGGTTGTCGGGCAAACTATTTGCAATAAGTCTCAAATCGAGATCAGAGCCTCGTTTATATATAATACAATATATGCACACCATATGCATATAATGTAATGAAAGCACTGAAATAAAAGAAACACAGATTCAACCACAAAGACCAGGGAGGTTTTTCAATGCCTCACAAAGAAGGGCACCAATTGGTAGATATGTAAAAAAAAAAAAAAAAAAAAAAAAAAGATACTGAATATCCCTTTGAGCATTGTGAAGTTATTAATTACACTTCGGGTGGTGTATCGACACACCCAATCACTACAAAGATACAGGCGTCCTTCCTAACTCCGTAACCAGAGAGGAAGTAAACTGCTCACGGATTTCACCATGTGGTGATTTTAAAACAGTCACAGAGTGGTTGTGATATGAGAACTGAGGATGGATCAACAACATTGTAGTTACTCACAATACTAACCTAAATGAGTGAAAAGAGGGAAGCCTGTACAGAATAAAATATTCCGAAACATGCATACTGTTTGCAGTAAGGCACTTAAGTAATACTGCAAAAAGAGTGGCAAACAAATGTACTTTTTGTCCTGAATACAAAGCATTATGTTTGGGGCAAATCCAACACAACACATCCCCTGTGTACCACTCTTCATATTTTCAAGCATGGTGGTGGCTGCATCATGCAGTGGCCTAGTTATCATTTTGACTTAAACATGCTTGAAAATCTATGGCAAGACTTGAAAATGACAGAGCTTGAAGACTTGACAGAGCTTGAAGATTTTTTTCAAGAATATTGTGCAAATATTGTGCAAGGGTTTTAGGGACTTACCTAAAAAGTATCACAGCTGTAATCACCGCCAAAGGAGCTTCTACAAATGATTGACTGAGGGGTGTGAATACTGACGTAACTAGATTTGTGTGCGTGCATCTTCCGGAACATTAAGCCCCTCTTCTCTGAGAATTACCAATAAACAACTTACTGCACCCATGGTGAGGTTGTTTTCATTAGCTCAAAATACCAACTTCACACATATACCACCCTTTGATGCAGTTTGAGAAGATCCTGCATCACACACACACTATCAGACGACTGCTCAATCTCATCACTATCAAACAACCTTTCAGTTTACCTGGAAATCCAACGTTGAATTACATTGAATTCTACTGTACATTGGGCAGAAATGAGGACCTCAGGACCTCTATAAGCCAAAATGTTGAATAAAATTATATTTTAGCGTACTTTACCGGTTGTCCGTGCGGTTGATCCATTTGGCGGTCGGAATTAATATTTTCACGATATACTACAAAACCAACCAAAAGTATATGTGGACATCTGCTCGTCGAACCTATCATTCCAAAATCATGGGCATTAATATAGAGTTGGTCCCCCCTTTGCTACTATAACAGCCTCTACTCTTCTGGGAAGGCTTTCCACTAGATGTTGGAACATTGCTGGCACTTATTTCCACAAGCGTATTAGTGAGGTCGGACACTGATGTTGGGCGATTAAGCCTTGCTCGCAGTCGGCGTTCCAATTCATCCCAAAGGTGTTCGATGGGGTTGAAGTCAGGGCTCTGTGCAGGCCAGTCAAATCTACACTGATCTTGATAAACCATTTCTGTATGGACCTCGCTTTGTACACGGGGGCATGGTCATGCTGAAACAGGAAGTGCCTTCCCCAAACTGTTGCCACAAAGTTGGAACCACAGAACTTAGCCCAAACACTGGAACTAAGCCCAAACATTGAAAAACAGCCAAAGACCATTTTTCCTCTTCCACCAAACTTTACAGCTGGCACTATGCATTGAGGCTGGTAGCATTCTTCTGGCATCCGCCAAACCCAGATTCGTCCGTTGGACTGCCAGATGGTGAAGTGTGATACATCACTCCAGAGAATGTGTTTCCACTGCTCCAGAATCCAATGGCGGCAGCTTTACACCACTCCAGCCGATGCTTGGCATTGCGCATGGTGATTTTAAGCTTGTGCGCAGCTACTCGGCCATGTAAATCCATTTTGTGAAGCTCCCCCCGACGAACAGTTCTTCCAAAGGCAGTTTGGAACTCGGGAGTGAGTTTTTTTTTACCATTGTTTCTACAGAATGTTTCCACTTCACAATAAAATCACTTACAGTAACTGAGCTCTTCAACAAGGCCATTCTACTGCCAATATTTCTCTAAGGAGATTGGCTGTGTGCTTGAGTTTATACCCGTCAGAAACGGGTGTGGCTGAAATAGCCAAATCCACAAATTTGAAGGGGTGTCCACATACTTTTGTATATATAGTGTACCAGTATTGTGATAAAACGATACCAGATTTCCCATGGCAAAAAGAAAACAAGAATTAAACTAAACTCTATGCTCCTATAAAAAGCGACATACAGTACCTACCCTAATAGGAATGTGAGACAATATAGCCACAGGAAAGTATAATTACATATCAACCACACGGACAACAGGTAAAGTACGTTAAAATATCATTTTATTCAACATTCGGGATGGTAGAGGTCGGAACTTTCCTGATTCAAAAGCTCATTTCTGCCTGACGTAGAATTCAATGCAATTCAACGTTGGGTTTCCAGGCACCCTTTTCATACAATCACTTGTTGTAATACTGGAGGAGGTGTCACTCAAGTTACCATCTACACTGGTTTAAAATGTCAGAATTTAGAATTGACCGTTTATGATAAGCTATGGCTAAATTGCAGTTCTCCAACAAGCATTCAAACTAAGTTCAATTTGCATTTATAGGTGACACAATGATTGTTTTCTCCACAGGGCTTGATTAGCTTGAAATTGGTTGTGCTCTGCGTTAATTATCATAGGCTACCCATACTAATAAGGCAATCAGGTCAGATGACGTCGCGAATAGGTTGACAAGATACTCTTTTCACTTCAATGTAAATTTGTAAATCACAAAGGGTCATATGGCAACTTAGCCCTATAAATAGAAGACCAAATGTGTGATATTAATATTATAAACATTTACATTTGGATATTATATATATATATATATATATAAGTGTTATGAACAACATATTTATAAAACACAATATCTAAAGGGAAAAGTTAATATCATGAATTTCGCTAGGGCTAATGGCTCACTTCAAAACATTCAAAACAACAACATAGGGCGGCAGGGTAGCCTAGTGGTTAGAGCATTGGGCTAGTAACCGAAAGGTTGCAAGTTCGAATCCCCGAGCTGACAAGGTACAAATCTGTCATTCTTCCACTGACCAAGGCAGTTAACCCACTGTTCCTAGGCTGTCATTGAAAATAGGAATTTGCTCTTAACTGACTTGCTTAAATAAAGGTAAAATATATAAAGCTCAATAATGAATGATAGTGTTGCTAGCTACACTTTGAAATGATGGTGTTCTTTGGTCAAATCAGCTGTCAGTGCACTAAACAAGATCTAATCAAATATGGAATTCAACAACATTTCAACCCCCCACTATACTGTATATGAAGATAGGATGAAAAACAGACATTCTGTGCTTCCAAATTTGTGGCAACAGTTTGGAGAAGTGTCTGTGCAGGCCAGTTAAGTTCTTCCACATCGACCTCTCTTTGTGCACAGGGGAATTGTCATCCTGAAACAGGAAACTGTTTCAGGATGACAATTCCCCTGTGCTCCTGTTTCAGGATGACAATTATCCTGTGCACAAAGAGAGGTCGATGTGGAAGAACTCAAACTGGCCTGCACAGACACATCGAACACCTGGGACATCGAACACCGACTACGAGCCAGGCCAAATCATCAAACATCAGTGTCCGACCTCACTCATGCTCTTGTGGCTGAATGGAAGCAAGTCCCCGCAGCAATGTTTAACATCTAGTGGAAAGCCTTCCACAACTCCATATTAATGCCAATGAGTTTGGAATGAGATGTTCGATGAGCACAACCTTTTGGTAAAAAATACACAAGTTGTACAAATATAAGCAACCACCTAAGTATCATATAATAAAATTGGAACACCTTTGAGTTGAGGTGTTCTAAACACCTTTTAGAACTTACGCAAAGGTTCCCAAACATGACATTTACAGAGAACCGTCACAGAAACATCTGACTCACTGCACAAATAGTAATTGATTGTGTTCAATATATCCTGAACCCAAGAGCCTTATGAGCAATAAATACAGCTCAGCTGTAGCCTAGAGGGTGTTCTGAACAAGTTCCATGCAGTATGCTCAATTCTATCCCAAACATACAGCTTCATAATCAGAATCCTTAAATGCTCCTTCTTTAGATGTAAAACATTTCCCTAAACCCACTGCTTATGGAAACACATGCCAGTGGCTAGATTAATGGCACCTCTGTTGGAATGATTCAGCATCATTTGCATTGTGTAATTCTGCATTCTGCGTGTGTATTATAAATGCGCTCCACGTTTGACGTTTTCTAAAGGACAGACAGGAAGAGAAAATAAGAACCTTCCATAATACAAGCCTTGCCAAATAGCTTCATTACTCATCCTGTGCTGCTTTTGTTTGGTGTAATCCTCAAAGGCAACCCTTCAGGCTTTTAACATTCAGCACATACTGTACCTACCCAGAATGCCATCTGATTTTAATATTTGAGTGATGTGGTTTCTGTCTGATCACATGCTTTATCAAATGCTTTTATATGCAGGAGAAGAAATAACAGGGTCGATTTTAGAGAAACACTCCAAAGCCATTATAATAAGTGCAGAAGAAAGAAAAAGGACTGAGTCCTTAGTTCTTTCTAAGGGTGTTTACAAGTTACAGGGAAAATCTCCAGCTCTGCTCCATAATCAGATATGACATGTTTCTCATTGTAATATCATCAATAATCTATTTTGATATTGCCAAGCTTAATTTTACATTACATATACATTGGATTCATTTAGCAGACACTCTTACCCAGAGCGACTTACAATTAGTGCATTCATCTTAAGATAGCTAGGTGACACAACCACATATCACAGTACATTTTTCCTCAATAACAAAATGATCAACAAAGTCAGTGCTAGTAGGAAAAGGGTAAAAGGGTAAAGTAGTTATGATACTGTAATAGAAGTAACAGGCATCACCATCACACTGACTCATGCTCAGAACATCATAGTTCATCCATGGTATTGTATCGTTGAGTCCTATGTTGAATCTGTGTTACAGATCCTTATCCCCCTTTTTACGAAACCGAGGGAAATACCATAACAAATGTGGGATGAAGAAAACAGAGAATCCGTTACAATTTCTGTAACATTCCTCGCCACACAGATTTACTTTGAACATATTGATGAAAGAGCTGGTAGAAAGAGCTGGTAGATTTGAATAATATTGTAGATTCTCTCAGAATTGACAGCGTGAAAAGACTGGGGGATGCACAAATCTACTTGACTACCAGATGAGCATGTACATAATTCCCAATCAAAATAAGTAAGCAGGCTACACATCCAGGCCTGGAGCTACATCACTGCATCAAGGTGACTAATATTGACATGAAGACCTCAGGCATGTTTGGTTCCCTTTTTCAGTTGATATGGAAGATGTTATGCTACACCTGTCTTGTATTTGGGGCTCCCAAGTGGTGCAGCGGTCTAAGGCACTGCATCTCAGTGAAAGAGACGTCACTACAGTCCCTGGTTTGAATCCAGGCTGTATCACATCCGGCCATGATTGGGAGTCCCTTAGGGCGGCGCACAATTGGCCCAACGTCATCTGACTTGACGGATCAGATTGTTTCTAATCAGGTCACATGATTTAAAATAATTCCTGGATGAAAACCCCGTCAAACTGCTGCAACCTTGTACTTGTCCATATAAATTATATGTTAAAGGACTAGGGTGGTTTCCTATACACAGACACAGAAAGCAACATCATTGATCAACAAAACTCAAAGGACCTAGCTTGCTTTATGCAAGTTTGGATCATGTAAGCTAGTCCTGCCCTATGCAACTGTAGGTCTAATAAAATAATTACTCGGTCTATGTCAGCTATTGTCTTTATTGATTAAGTCTAGATAGCCTAGTCAGCCCAAGTTTGAATATAAATCAAATTTGATTCCGTTCACATTTTCTCACAAACAAAATGTTACCGCGCTGTTTTACCTGGCCAGAGGGACAGGGTGCATAGTAGGCTAGACTATGCAGCCGATGTTGTTAGTAGCCTACAGTTGATTAGACTGAAAAATAGCCTCATTACCAAATCAAATCACATTTTTTTGTCACATGCGCCGAATACAACTGGTGCAGATTTTACCGTGAAATGCTTGCTTATTAGCCCTTCCCAAGAATGCAGAGTTGGAAATTGTGCAAATTGTAACACGAGAGGAATAAAATAAAATACACAAGAATGGAGCTATATACAGGGAGTACCAGAGTTTCCATGTAATACAGCATGTCAGATCGCTAATGTTTAGGTGTATATGTCAAGGCTCAGGAGAAGACCCAGATGCAGACAGTTTCGATCTAA
Organism: Salvelinus fontinalis; assembly: GCF_029448725.1. Classification (NCBI taxonomy): domain Eukaryota; kingdom Metazoa; phylum Chordata; class Actinopteri; order Salmoniformes; family Salmonidae; genus Salvelinus; species Salvelinus fontinalis. The sequence goes on along the minus strand of NC_074672.1, from coordinate 14,956,687 downwards.
CAAAAGTTTATTACAAAAACAGGGGCAGGCAAACGACAGGTCAAGGGCAGGCTGAGGTCAGTAGTCCAGAGCAGAGTCCGAAAGGTACAAAACGGCAGGCAGGCTCAGGGTCAGGGCAGGCAGAGGTCAGTAATCCAGGGTGGTATATCAAGGTACAGAACGACATGAAGGCTCAGGGTCAAGGCAAGCAGAATGGTCAAAACCGGGAAAGCTAGAAAACAGGCACTAGAGACAGACAGGCGCACGGGAAAAAACACTGGTAGGCTTGATGAAACAAAACGAACTGGCAACAGACAAACAGAGAACATAGGTATAAGTACACTGGGGATAATGGGGAAGATGGGTGACACCTGGAGTGGGTTGGAGACAAGCACAAAGACAGGTGAAACAGATCAGGGTGTGACAGTAAACTGTAGGCTGTGACATTTACTTGTGTCTGGAGTGATGTTATCACTCTTGCTGAATAATTACCGGAGGTAAGTGGAGAGTGTGCATTCAGCTTTGTGCATTGTGCCCGGCCCATATGACCTGCAATTTCCATGAATCTGATTGATCAAGACACGCACAGAGTCTGCAGCAGCACTGCTATGTGAAGGACAGAGAAATTGTGGGAGAGTTGACAAATCATGACGCAAATCGGCCAAAATAAAACGCACTTTGCCCTCTTTATTTTATTAAACTAAATCAAAGTGGTGTGGCGCTGCCACACCTGATTGAAAAGTGCTGGGGCAAATCTCGCCTCACCATTCGTTTTCCAGCGGCCCTGCCATAATTACTACTTGGTGGAAGCACCATTGGCAGCCATTAAAGGTGTGAATCATTTTGAATAAGAGGAGTATTGTGGTGGCAGCATCGTGCTATTGCCATGCCCTGACCATAGAGAGCCCTCGGTTCATGACAAGAAAACCTGTCATAGTCTTCTGAAAACCTGTCAGTCTTCTGAAAACCTGTCATAGTCTTCTGAAAACCTGTCATAGTCCTCTGAAAACCTGTCATAGTCTTCTGAAAACCTGTCATAGTCTTCTGAAAACCTGTCATAGTCTTCTGAAAACCTGTCAGTCTTCTGAAAACCTGTCATAGTCTTCTGAAAACCTGTCATAGTCTTCTGAAAACCTGTCATAGTCTTCTGAAAACCTGTCATAGTCTTCTGAAAACCTGTCAGTCTTCTGAAAACCTGTCATAGTCTTCTGAAAACCTGTCATAGTCTTCTGAAAACCTGTCATAGTCTTCTGAAAACCTGTCATAGTCTTCTGAAAACCTGTCATAGTCTTCTGAAAACCGGGTCATAGTCTTCTGAAAACCTGTCATAGTCTTCTGAAAACCTGTCATAGTCTTCTGAAAACCTGTCAGTCTTCTGAAAACCTGTCATAGTCTTCTGAAAACCTGTCATAGTCTTCTGAAAACCTGTCATAGTCTTCTGAAAACCTGTCATAGTCTTCTGAAAACCTGTCATAGTCTTCTGAAAACCTGTCAGTCTTCTGAAAACCTAATTACGCAAATTCTTATGCCAAAGACCCACCAGAATTGCTTTCCAATAGGTGTTTAGTGTTCATGAGTAGTCTCAGTCCTGACCTAAATCTGCTTGAAAATCAGTGACAAGCTTTGAATATTGATGTCCATCAATGATTCCTAACCAAATGTACTGAGCTTGAGTAATTTTGACAAAAACAATTGATATGTTGCCCAAAGAGTTGTACACGGTTAGTATAATCTTATTCAAAAGGATTCACAGCTGTAATGGCTGCTTCCACCAAGTATTAACTCTGGGGTGTGAAGAGACCTAATTAATACATTTTAATTTTAATAAATTCTATTGATTTAATTTTCAGGCAACAAAATGTGATGCCTGGGCAAAGGATGTGTAGACTTTCACTAGCGACTGTATGTAGGAGCATGCACATGTAATCCTGCCCCCACAAAGGTCATTACCATAGATTTTATTTATATCGATTTTTTTTTTCATATATGGGGAGAAAATAATGTTTATAGATTTTGTTTAATTATTGATGTATAAAACATAAAATGATTGATATAAAAAATGTAATGAGTACATGTTAAAACAGCTTTCCATAGTAGAGTTGTGTCCATCTGTGACTAATCCTGCTTCCAAATCTCTGTGCTGCACCCAATTAGCACAGGCATACAGTGATGTAGAGATACAAATATATAAATCCACATTCATCCCAAATGTTGTAGGGAAGTACTCTACAGGCCTATGCGTTGTACATTTAGCATCATTGTCACATGTTGTCTGTAGATGTTGCATCCTTGTCACATCTTGTGTCTACCGAATTTCATTGCATTAGTTATTTGACCACAAATCATTTTTAGGAAACCAAGTCCCACATGCCCCTGCCTGTAACACTGTAACTAAATATCAAATTGGCTATGACTGTTGAGTGTGGAAAACCAGCTGACGAAGCAGAGATATTATGCTAATCCTGTACTCATTATGATTGCCCCAAAAAATGTGTAGGTTGCGTCCCAAATGGAACCCTATTCCTTATAGTGCACTACTTTTGACCAGGACACAATGGGCTCTGGTCAAAAGTAATGCACTATGTAGAGAATAGGGTGCCATTTGGGAAACAGATCTAGTGCGAGAGAAGAGAATGGCTGCTGCCTGTCAGACAGTGGGGCTGGACGGAGTGAGAGTCAGTTGGTGGATTTATGAAACTGAGATTGCACAACAGGCTCAATTGAATGGTTCTGAACTGAAGCCTGCTTTTCTCACTGCTGCATGCTGGCACTTACCATATTTCACCCTGAATTATTGAATGCTCTTCATCTTTATTGCTTCTCTGCACTTCTCCATTGCATCATTGTTCATTGTCCTTTATGAACGAGATCAAGTTGTGATGTGTCCCAGTTTGATATCAAGTCTTTTTGTATTATCCTAGTTGGCTTGTTCAGCAAATTGCAATGGGCTCCCCTACCCATTTATGTAGGCCAACATCTTTACATGGGAAAGAGGTAACAGAAAACATTGGCAAAATCACTTGAAATCACTGGCCACTTTAATAATGGAACACTAGTCACTTTAATAATGTTTACATATTTTGCATTACTCATCTCGTATGTATAGACTGTATTATATTCTACTGTATTTTAGTATATGCTGCCCTACCAAGCAAAATGCAGTAACTGCTCATAGTGTGGAAATGAGAAAAATGACTTTTATTTACCTTGGTTTCACAGTAACTTTATGCAGTTACTGCTAACATGACCCCCATTTTCTCCAAAACACAATAGAGGCAGGATACTTGTCCACATGATTTAGCAGTAATTGAATCTGCTTAATCTACATGATTAAGCAGTAATGTAGCAAAAATGACATTAACTCATCTTTGACCAAATGAGCAGTTACTGCCTTTTTGCTTGGTATGGCAGAATGCTGCTCTGACATTGCTTGTCCATATATTTATATAGTCTTAATTCCATTCCTTCAGATGTGTGTGTATTGTGTGTATGGTTGTGGAATTGTTATGACTTGTTTGATATTATTGCACTGTTGGAGCTAGAAACACAAGCATTTTGCTACACCCGCAATAACATCTGATAAACATGTGTACAGTATGTGACCAATAAAATGTTATTTGATTTGAAAGTGCAGTGATACTTCACAAAATTCCTTAAACTCCCACCTTGTTTCCTGTAGCTGCATGTACTAATGTCTCTCACACAATACAATGCACATTTCTGTATGTTGTAAAAATGCTACATGGTCGCTGCCCATATCATTGCATAATGCAGAAGTCAGGAGCAAGTGTAGTCAGAAGCAACTGCTTGCATGTGCGTTACCACTCCACAATGTCTCCCTGTCATGGCTTTTGCGCCTTCAGTACAGATACCAACACATCTTGACCACCAAAGTCAATTTTATGTCACAAAGCTGTCCAGTACTTTTTTTAAATCCTCTCATGTTGTCCTAGTTTCCAGTGATTTGCAGAAGAGGATGTCTTCCTTAATTGACCCCCCATAAACGTAACGGACATATACCAGGAGCTGTGCCAGGCACAAGACTTCTGTTGACTCATCCAGCTGTAACGCATATAATTTAATTCTTTCAAAACATCTCCTACCATGTCACTGATGCGTCGTGAAACAGTGTTGTTTGATGAAGGAATTGTCTGTATAGTTTTTTTTGTTGGCCTTTTCCCCCAGCAATAGTATGGGCCTTGCCTGTCCTAGCCACTCGGTAGCTCACCACATAAGACGCTTCTAGATTCTTCTTATTAATGGTATCTGTTGCTTTTATACATGTGTTACTACTCGAAAGTCGTCTTTATTCTCACTCAAAAAACTCCCGTGGCTTATTTTTCAAATGGTCATGTTTCATTTGTAAATGTCAGCGCAAGAGTGAAAGTTTCCCGCGAGAGAGTAAGTAACGGTTAATGTGATTGGATGTTAATTATTTGACTAGGCTACCTGTATTTTACATTGTGTTATTTCGCAAAACACTAACGTTAGATGGTTTCATTTTGTTTTTGGCAGACGATTAAAAAAACTCACCCAAATGTATAGCCCCGTTAGAAAATATACATGTACTGTTTGAAAATGTGAAGATAAAAATAAATAAAAAATACAGCGTTTTTTTGTGAATCACATGTTTATTTGGCGTACCGCCGACGGCATCGCGTGTGCCCAGTTTGGGAATACCTGGACTAGAGAATTGAGTTAAGATTACCAAGAATAAAAGTTGTTTTCAGTGTTTATGTTCCTGTGTTTCTTTAATTCAGTAAACCACTAGAAAGGCAATACATTTTGAAGACATGTGTCCTTTAGGCTACACAATATTATTTGTCATGAAATCAATGGTTCTTATTGATCATTCTAACCTTGATAACCAATCTAAACGTGATATAATCTCATTTCTTATCACAGGGCCCATAAATATAGATAAAAACGAATCTGTGCTGTGCTTTTCAATTGATAAATGATTGAACACTGCTCCCTGCTGGTCAAATGGCCACATTGAACGGACTTTTATTTTGAATTGAAAAAGGACGAAACCCCAAGGATCAGATGTCAAGTATCAAGGATCAGCATGTCCCGTGCGATCGAGGCAGGTTGAGGTTTCCAGGGTTAGAGTAGTGCAGAGGCAGTGAAGAAAGTAGAGGAAGATGGCTCAAGGGGGAGGGATCCTGCGAGGAGTGGTGTGAGTAGTAGATCTGTACCAGTAGAGGGATAAACCAACAAGTGATATATGTTTCAGTAAGATTGGATTTTTGGAATTTATAGCAATGGTTATTAACTGTAATGCAGAGATGGAACGTAAGTCACAGAAAATAGAGGTTGTGGTGGCAGCTGCAGAGAGGTATTTGGGTGTGCGAGACTTGACATCAGAAGAGTCACAGGGTGTGTTAAGTGGTGGTCCCATCCTTTCAGGTTGTTGGCCTGAGGTAGGACTAAATAGATTTAAATAGTGGAGTATGGGATTTATTATTATTTAGAATTTTTCTTGTGAGTGTAGTGTTAGATGGTAAGGTATTTGTTGTATATGTGTATATATATATATATATATATATATATATATATATATATATATAAATTCAGCATTGTATAAGGGAGTTGTACTCCAGTATAGTAGGTGGCAGTAATGCAACATTTATTGGATGCCAACCGCCGTTAAACCTCATCGAAGAAGAAGTAGAACATACATTTTTATTTTTTTTAACGATTACTATGTAAGGAAGTGGAGGGTGAGCCCAAACTAGCAATTAGATATGGCTTTATTTAGCTAATCTTGGAATGAAATCAATAGTTAAAAAAAATATAAAAGTAGCTTGATGAGAAATATGTGTTTACAACTTGCTAGCTAGCTACGTCTGTGCAGGGCTAAATTACAGAGCCCGGCCTTAACTAACGTTAGTTAGCATAGCTATGTTAGGTAACGTTAACTACAGTAGCTAACTAATTACAGTGAGGGAAAAAAGTATTTGATCCCCTGCTGATTTTGTACGTTTGCCCACTGACAAAGAAATGATCAATCTATAATTTTATAGTAGGTTTATTTGAACAGTGAGAGACAGAATATCAACAAAAAAATCCAGAAAAACGCATGTCAAAAATATTATGAATTGATTTGCATTTTAATGAGGGAAATAAGTATTTGACCCCTCTGCAAAACATGACTTAGTACTTGGTTGGAAAACCCTTGTTGGCAATCACAGAGGTCAGACGTTTCTTGTAGGTGGCCACCAGCTTTGCACACATCTCAGGAGGGATTTTGTCCCACTCCTCTGCAGATCTTCTTCAAGTCATTAAGGTTTCGAGGCTGACGTTTGGCAACTCGAACCATCAGCTCCCTCCACAGATTTTCTATGGGATTAGGGTCTGGAGACTGGCTAGGCCACTCCTGGACCTTAATGTGCTTCTTCTTGAGCCACTCCTTTGTTGCCTTGGCCGTGTGTTTTGGGTCATTGTCATGCTGGACCCATTTTCAATACCCTGGCTGAGGGAAGGAGGTTTTCACCCAAGATTTGACGGTACATGGCCCCGTCCATCGTCCCTTTGATGCGGTGAAGTTGTCCTGTCCCCTTAGCAGAAAAACACCCCCAAAGCATAATGTTTCCACCTCCATGTTTGACGGTGGGGATGGTTTCTTGGGGTCATAGGCAGCATTCCTCCTCCTCCAAACACGTCAAGTTGAGTTGATGCCAAAGAACTCCATTTTGGTCTCATCTGACCACAACACGTTCACCCAGTTGTCCTCTGAATCATTCAGATGTTCATTGGCAAACTTCAGACGGGCATGTATATGTACTTTCTTGAGCAGGGGGACCTTGCGGGCGCTGCAGGATTTCAGTCCTTCACGGCGTAGTGTGTTACTAATTTTTTTCTTGGTGACTATGGTCCCAGCTGCCTTGAGATCATTGACAAGATCCTCCTGTGTAGTTCTGGGCTGATTCCTCACCGTTCTCATGATCATTGCAACTCCACGAGGTGAGATCTTGCATGGAGCCCCAGGCTGAGGGAGATTGACAGTTCTTTTGTGTTTCTTCCATTTGCGAATAATCGCAGAAACTGTTGTCACCTTCTCACCAAGCTGCTTGGCAATGGTCTTGTAGCCCATTCCAGCCTTGTGTAGGTCTACAATCTTGTCCCTGACATCCTTGGAGAGCTCTTTGGTCTTGGCCATGGTGGAGAGTTTGGAATCTGATTGATTGATTGCTTCTGTGGACAGGTATCTTTTATACAGGTAAGAAACTGAGATTAGGAGCGCTCCCTTTAAGAGTGTGCTCCTAATCTCAGCTCGTTGCCTGTATAAAAGACACCTGGGAGCCAGAAATCTTTCTGATTGAGAAGGGGTCAAATACTTATTTCCCTCATTAAAATGCAAATCAATTTATAACATTTTTGACATGCGTTTTTCTGGATATTTTTGTTGTTATTCTGTCTCTCACTGTTCAAGTAAACCTACCATTAAAATTATAGACTGATCATTTCTTTGTCAGTGGGAAAACGTACAAAATCAGCAGAGGATCAAATACTTTTTTCCTTCACTGTAGGTAGCTAGAGTAATGTCAACAAACCTGTTTACTAGATCGATTTTGTGTAATTGCATGATACCACTTTTTTTTTTTTGTATTTTGGTGACAACGTTATCATTAGCATTGAAATGGTCACTCACCTCCAGAAAATCACTCATCAACCCAAGTTGATTTTGGCTAGCCCAAAAGAGAAAACTCCAGGGTTAGCTAATAATAGCTAGGTGGCAGTCAAGTCTCTGTAAGTATGGGTTTTTAGGCTGACAAGTACACTGCTCAAAAAAATAAAGGGAACACTTAAACAACACAATGTAACTCCAAGTCAATCACACTTCTGTGAAATCAAACTGTCCACTTAGGAAGCAACACTGATTGACAATAAATTTCACATGCTGTTGTGCAAATGGAATAGACAACAGGTGGAAATTATAGGCAATTAGCAAGACACCTCCAATAAAGGAGTGGTTCTGCAGTTGGTGACCACAGACCACTTCTCAGTTCCTATGCTTCCTGGCTGATGTTTTGGTCACTTTTGAATGCTGGCGGTGCTCTCACTCTAGTGGTAGCATGAGACGGAGTCTACAACCCACACAAGTGGCTCAGGTAGTGCAGCTCATCCAGGATGGCACATCAATGCGAGCTGTGGCAAGAAGGTTTGCTGTGTCTGTCAGCGTAGTGTCCAGAGCATGGAGGCGCTACCAGGAGACAGGCCAGTACATCAGGAGACGTGGAGGAGGCCGTAGGAGGGCAACAACCCAGCAGCAGGACCGCTACCTCCGCCTTTGAGCAGGAGGAGCACTGCCAGAGCCCTGCAAAATGACCTCCAGCAGGCCACAAATGTGCATGTGTCTGCTCAAATGGTCAGAAACAGACTCCATGAGGGTGGTATGAGGGTCCGACGTCCACAGGTAGGGGTTGTGCTTACAGCCCAACACCGTGCAGGACGTTTGGCATTTGCCAGAGAACACCAAGATTGGCAAATTCGCCACTGGCGCCCTGTGCTCTTCACAGATGAAAGCAGGTTCACACTGAGCACATGTGACAGACGTGACAGAGTCTGGAGACGCCATGGAGAACGTTCTGCTGCCTGCAACATCCTCCAGCATGACCGGTTTGGCGGTGGGTCAGTCATGGTGTGGGGTGGTATTTCTTTAGGGGGCCGCATAGCCCTCCATGTGCTCGCCAGAGGTAGCCTGACTGTCATTAGGTACCGAGATGAGATCCTCAGACCCCTTGTGAGACCATATGCTGGTGCGGTTGGCCCTGGGTTCCTCCTAATGCAAGACAATGCTAGACCTCATGTGGCTGGAGTGTGTCAGCAGTTCCTGCAAGAGGAAGGCATTGATGCTATGGACTGGCCCGCCCGTTCCCCAGACCTGAATCCAATTCAGCACATCTGGGACATCATGTCTCGCTCCATCCACCAATGCCACGTTGCACCACAGACTGTCCAGAAGTTGCCGGATGCTTTAGTCCAGGTCTGGGAGGAGATCCCTCAGGAGACCATCCGCCACCTCATCAGGAGCATGCCCAGGCGTTGTAGGGAGGTCATACAGGCACGTGGAGGCCACACACACTACTGAGCCTCATTTTGACTTGTTTTAAGGACATTACATCAAAGTTGAATCAGCCTGTAGTGTGGTTTTCCACTTTAATTTTGAGTGTGACTCCAAATCCAGACCTCCATGGGTTGATAAATTTGATTTCCATTGATAATTTGTGTGATTTTGTTGTCAGCACATTCAACTATGTAAAGAAAAAGGTATTTAATAAGAATATTTCATTCATTCAGATCTCGGATGTGTTATTTTAGTGTTCCCTTTATTCTTTTGAGCAGTGTGTAATTCTGTAATTCCATGGCATTCATACATTCCATAAGGTCCAACTAACACATTGAATCACATGACCATAGCCTTATAGACTGTCAATGGCAGGGCAACAGTTGTCATCTGACTTACGGCCCAGATGTGGATCCATACACCTTGCTCTTGTGTTCTTAGACATACTCTTTGTTGTTTCAGATCAAACAGAAGATCACAGGATGGATACTAGTGGGAAACCCTCCATAGCCCAATTCCTGCTATTAGCCACCAGCTCAGCACTTACTGCAGTCTTCTACTCTGTGTACAGGAGGACAACAACAGTAGCAAGATTAAAAGTAATCACATTACAGCCTTGCCTCATATCTCATATCTTATCTACCTTCTCTTTAAATCTGTTAGTAGCATGTTTAGTAGTTAGGCTAAACATTGGCAAGTGACACATTGGTGGTTTAAAATATTTTGTTTGCAACTTACCAGAGCACACCACTGCGCCCAGAAATCAATGTAACGTTATCAATAGTTCAGACAGTGTTTTTATATCATTGCAGTTGACCAGGAAATTATTTAACTTAATCACAGTGACTATAACTGCATTGACAATGACCATTTGAGGTTTTTGATTGTTATTCAATATCATTTATGTTTTACAGGGAGCCAAGAAAGTGTGTATTGATCAGGATATGAAGAACATCCTGACAGAAGCACCAGGAACATGTGTCCCGTACGCTGTTATTGAAGGTGCTGTGAGATCTGTGAAAGAAACCTTGAAAAGCCAGTTTGTGGACACCTGCAAAGGGGTCATCGAGAGGTTAACTCTAAAGGAGAAGAAGATGGTGTGGAATCGCACCACTCATCTCTGGTAAGTGCTAAAGTACACTAAAGTGTTATGATCATATTTTGCACCCTCTCTTACTGATGGCTGTTAGGAGGCTCAATTTGTGTGGATTTATTTTGTGTGTGGAGACACTTTTACACACTGACGATGGCCTAGTAATGGCTAACTTTTGTTCTACTTATGCTACCTCCTAGAATGAATGAATAAATATGGTACCATTAAAAAAAAAAAATATATATATATATATATATATATATATATATATATATATATATATAAAAAACTTGATGATGAAAAACATTATGCTCTATACTGCATCTTTTTGTGGATACACATCTCTGTAGGTATCTCTAATATTTTATACCTGTCAGGAACGAGAGTGAAACGGTCATACACCAGCGTACCAACACGGTGCCCTTTGACCTGGTGTCCCACGATGAGGCTGTGGCAGCCACCATCCGGGTCATCCATCCCCTGGACTCCTCGGAGCTGGACCTGCAGGTCACCTATGAGAACTTTCACCCCACTGCCCAGTCCCTGACCAACGTCATCGGCCACTTCATCAGCGGCGAGCGCCCTAAAGGTGTGGTCCTGTGTGGCTCAGTTGGTAGAGCATGATCTTTGCAACACCAGGGTTGTGGGTTCAATTCCCGCTGGGAATTGTAAATGGACTGATCTAATGTCACTGAAAAAAAGGATTGTTTTATTTTTCTGTTTTCTTTGCTTGTATAATGTTTAATTGAAAGATCAAGCTGACTTGTAGCTTGATTTGAGTTAGTTATATCAGTTGAAATGAAAACATGTAATATCCAGGATCCTTCTTAGTTGTAGAATCAACTCAGAACTTGAATGTTTTCACCTCAATGTTTCTCCAAAGCACACATCAAAGCCATTTTGAATAAATAAAGACAAACAAAATAAATATATCCTCAACCTATTTTACAAATCTGTAGTCCCTATACTATCCACACACATCTATGTAAATGTGTATGGCTGCCAGGAGAGGGTGATGTCTGCCTTGCATACCTTTTCAACAGGGATGAAAGGGTACATCATATTTTATGATTTATATAAACCATTGCATTTGATCTAAGCAGAAAGGGTACAGAAATCATGTACAAAATAAAGGTATTTTCAAATTAAAAACATTTGATAAAGTATCAAGTTTTGTTTTAAGTGACAATCAGTAAGTAAGTTATCATAAAATAAGGAGCAACACACAATGGTGTTAACAACTTATTCATGAAGTGTTGACTGTTACGGGATGCCCATTGAACCAAGAAAGTAAAGAATGAATGCAATATCACGAGCGTGTTGTGATGAGACAAGTGAATGCGCCAGGAAAAAGCTACCTGTCGGTGACGTATCTTTCTTCTGCCAATTCTGCTAGGGATTGTTTTGCATCGCTCTCCTACACTATTTGCATTTCTCTCCATCAGACTTTTATTCTGTAAATGACTATTCCATCGGTAAAGTATCCATTTATTCGGAAAGAGGACGTAACATTTTGGATAAAATGTGTTTTATGCAAGCGATATCATAGGCTACAGTATAATGTTCAGTTTATTATGAAATCAGCTTTTTCACCGACGTCTTTCAGTATCGATTATTGACTAAGCTTTTATTGTGAAGACATGTCGGAAAGTATTGCCTTACAATGAGAAAAAAACTCATTATGGTGCTGATGGCGACAGGTCTCCATCACCGGTCTCCTTGCAGGATACCAACAACTTCTATTGTAGCCTACTTCACAGACTAAAAAAACACCTAAACTCTGACAGATTGGGAGAAGTAAAAGAGGTGAGAGACTATTGTCAACCATAGGACATCTCTAAATAATCATTACAATTAAGGCAATAAACACTTTTGAAAATAGGACATAGGCCTAGTGTGTGTGTGTCCAAAAATACAGTCGGCCTCTTATTGGAAAATGTGTTCATATTTTCCAGTGGCATTACTGGATACAGCATGTAAAATTAACTTTCCCATGAATAGATCAAGGCTGAGTTGAAATCCACCATCTCGTAGTTTATGCTTGCCTGCATCCTGAATCAGAATCTGACTGAATTCTCACAATTGTGTTTTCTTATCAGCAGTTGTCATTGAAGATGACAGAATAGATGATGAGCTGAAAGACCCAACAAAAGGAACAACTGCTGGTGTCTAAAATAACCCAAAAGATGGTTGGAAGGTCAAATATAGGCCTACTACCCTCCTTGCTCAAAAAATAAAAAATGTGGAATGTTATGGTATTGTAATCCTCAGCAACTTGTCCTCCAAGTTTAGCTAAGATGTATAGCCCAAAAAAAAGGACTTGAGAAATTTGATTGGTTGATGATAGGCCTATGACATCAGATCTCAACAATGATTGGAGAAGTGTTTAGCATCACCAGTAAGCTTAGGCTACCACATCCTTATATATATATTTTTTCATAAGCTCAACGTGACTGCAAGAGACCGGTTGGAATGTCTGACTGAAATACGGGACAAATCAACCTTTCTAAATTGGTGGTGTTTGAATTTGTTGATAATATGCGGGACATGATTGTTTGGTTGCGGGGCGAAGGGACAAAATGCAACACTGTCCCGCACAATCCCAGACATGTGGTCAGCCTACCTTTTTGCAGTGATGAAATACTGAACCACTTGTTTTTTACAGAATGACAATTGAAAGAATACCATTTGTATTAATCATGCACTTTTTGGTGTTCCTAGTTGTACTTATGCCATAGCTCTGAACTGCCTGCTCATTCTAATGTGAAAAACGTATTTTTGTATCAGACAGCTACCTATGAAACAACAAACAACTAGAATGACTTTGGCGATGTCATTTACAAAATAGCCTCCAACACTCTACTCAGCAAATTGGAAGCAGTCTATCACAGTGCCATCCATTTTGTCACCAAAGCCCCATATACTATCCACCATTGCAACCTGTATGCTCTCGTTGGCTGGTCCTCGCTACATATTCGTCGCCAAACCCACTGGCTCCAGGTCACCTAGCAGGTCATGCTAGGTAATACTCTGCCTTATCTCAGCTCACTAGTCACAATAGCAACACCCACCCGTAGCACACGCTCCAGCAGGTATATCTCACTGGTCACCCCCAAAGCCAACACCTCCTTTGGCTGCCTATCCTTCCAGTTCTCTGCTGCCAATGACTGGAACGAATTGCAAAAATCACTTAAGTTGGAGACTTATATCTCCCTCACTAACTTCAAGCATTGGCTGTCAGAGCAGCTTACCGATCGCTGCAGCTGTACACAGCTCATCTTTAAATAGCCCATCCAACCAACTACCTACCTCATCCCCATATTTGTTTTAGTTTTTTTCTGCTCTATTGCACACCAGTATTTATACTTGCACATCCTCATCTGCACATCTATCACTCCAGTGTTAATTGCTAAATTGTAATTACTTTGCCACTATGGCCTATTTATTGCCTTACCTCCTTACTTGATTTGCACACGCTGTATACAGATGTTCTATTGTGTTATTGACTGTACGATTGTTTATCCCATGTGTAACTCTGTGTTGTTGTTTTTGTCGCACTGCTTTGCTTAATCTTGGCTAGGTCACAGTTGTAAATAAGAACTTGTTCTCAACTGGCCTACCTGGTTAAATAAAGGTGAAATAAAAAAAATCAAAATCACGTTTTTGTTATTGTAACATTCAACACATTTGTGAGTATTGTTGTCACGTTCCTGACCTGTTTTCTGTTGTTTGGTATGTGTTTAATTGGTCAGGGCGTGAGTTTGGGTGGGTAGTCTATGTTATGTGTTTTCTATGTTGGGTTAATGGGTTGCCTGGTATGGCTCTCAATTAGAGGCAGGTGTTTGACGTTTCCTCTGATTGAGAGTCATATTAAGGTAGGTTGTTCTCACTGTTTGTTCCTGTGTCTGTGTAATCCACATGGGACTGTTTCGTTTGTTCGTTCGTTTTAGGTAGTCTGTTCCTGTTCTTGCGTCCTTCGTCTAATTGTAAGTTCGTTTGTTTCAGGTCTGTTGCCTTCGTTTATTGTTTTGTAGTTTGTTCTAGTGTTTTGTCAGTGTTTCGTCTGTTTGTAATAAATCGTTATGTATTCAACACCCGCTGCGCCTTGGTCCGTTCATACACCACCAGACGAACGTTACAATTGTGCTGTCCTAGGGTCACAACAGGTCACAACTGTGCCAAATATCTCAGATGATGCCAGCACATTAATTTATTCTCAGTGATACACTACAATACCAAAAGTATGTGGACAGCTGCTAGTCGAACATCTCATTCCAAAATCATGGGCATTACTATAGAGTTAGTGTCCCCCTTTGCTGCTATAACAACCCCCACTCTAATGGGAAGGCTTTCCACTAGATGTTGGAACATTGCTGCAGGGACTTGCTTCCATTCAGCCACGAGCATTAGCTAAGTCAGGCACTGATGTTGGACGATTAGGCCTGGCTCGCAGTCGTTGTTCCAATTCATCCCAATGGTGTTCGATGGGGTTGAGGTCAGGGCTCTGTGCAGGCCAGTCAAGTTCTTCCACGCTGATCTCGACAAACCATTTCTGTATGGAACTCGCTTTGTGCAAGGGGGCATTTTCATGCTGAAGCAGGAAAAGGCCTTCCCCAATCTGTGTGTGACTGAAATAGCCGAATACACTAATTTGAAGGGGTGTCCACATACTTTTGTATATACAGTGCCTTATTCTAAAATTGATTAAATAAAACATTTCCCTCATCAATCTACACACAATATCCCATAATTACAAAGAGAATAAAATAACAGAAATACCTTATTTACATAAATATTCCATTGATCATCCTTGAGATGTTTCTACAACTTGATTGTAGTCCACCTGTGGTAAATTTAATTGATTGGACATGATTTGGAAAGGCACACACCTGTCTATATAAGGTTCCACAGTTGACAGTACACGTCAGAGCAAAAACCAAGCCATGAGGTCGAAGGAATTGTCCGTAGAGCGCCGAGACAGGATTGTGTCGAGGCACAGATCTGGGAAAGGGTACCAAAAATATTCTGCACTATTGAAGGTCCCCAAGAACACAGTGGCCTCTATCATTCTTAAATGAAAGAAGTTTGGAACCACCAAGACTCTTCCTAGAGCTGGCTTCCCAGCCATACTGAGCAATTGGGGGAGAAGGGCATTGGTCAGGGATGTGACCAAGAACCCATGGTCACTCTGACAGAGCTTTAGAGTTCCTCTGTGGAGATGGGAGAACCTTCCAGCAGGACATCCATCTCTGCAGCACTCCACCAATCAGGCCTTTGTGGTATAGTGGTCAGACGGAAGCCAATCCTCAGTAAAAGGCACATGAAAGCCCTCTTGGAGTTTTCCAAAGGCACCAAAATGATTCTCATACCATGATAAACAAGATTCTCTGGTCTGATGAAACCAAGATTTAACTCTTTGGCCTGAATGCCAAGCGTCACATCTGGAGGATGTGGGGGGTGTGCTCTATCCTTTTCCTGTAGTCCACAATCATCTCCTTTGTCTTGATCACGTTGAGGGAGAAGTTGTTGTCCTTGCACCACACAGTCAGGTCTCTGACCTCCTCCCTATATGCTGTCGCCTCATTGTCAGTGATCAGACCTACCACTGTTATGTCATCAGCAAACTTAATGGTGTTGGAGTCATGCCTGGCCATGCAGTCATGAGTGAACAGGGAGTACAGGAGGGGACTGAGCACGCACCCCTGAGGGGCCCCCGTGTTGAGGATCAGCGTGGCGGATGTGTTGTTACCTACCCTTACCACCTGGGGGCAGCCCGTCAGGAAGTCCCATGGTCTTTGGCTTAGTGATGAGCTTTGAGGGCAATGGAGATTGCATCATCTGTGGATCTGTTGGTGCAGTATGCAAATTGGAGTGAGTCTAGGGTTTCTGGGAATATGGTGTTGATGTGAGCCATGACCAGCCTTTTAAAGCCTTTCATGGCTGCAGACGTGAGTGCTACGGGTCGGTAGTCATTTAGGCAGGTTACCTTAGTGTTCTTGGGCACAGGGACTTTGGTGGTCTTCTTGAAACATGTTGGTATTACAGACTCAGACAGGGAGAGGTTGAAAATGTCAGTGAAGACACTTGCCAGTTGGTCAGTGCATGCTCGGAGTACACGTCCTGGTAATCCGTCTGTTATTGCGACCTTGTGAGTGTTGACCTGTTTGAAGGTCTTACTCACATTGGCTGCGGATAGCGTAATCACACAGTCATCCGGAACAGCTGATGCTCTCATGAATGTTTCAGTGTTACTTGCCTCGAAGCGAGCATAGAAGTTATTTAGCTCGCCTGGTAGGCTTCTGGCCCTGAGCAGCTCTCGGTTGTGCTTCCCTTTGTAGTCTATAATACTTTGCTAGCCCTGCCACATCCAACACACGTCGGAGTCGGTGTAGTACGATTCGATCTTAGTCCTGTATTGATGCTTTGCCTGTTTGATGGTTCGTTGGAGGGCATAGCGGTATTTCTTATAAGCTTCCGGGTTAGAGTCCCGCACCTTGAAAGCGGCAGCTCTACCCTTTAGCTCAGTGCGAATGTTGCCTGTAATCCATGGCTTCTGGTTGGGGTATGTACATACAGTCACTGTGGGGACGACGTCCTCAATGTACTTATTAAAAAAGCCAGTGACTGATGTGGTGTACTCCTCAATGCCATCGGAAGAATCCCGGAACATATTCCAGTCTGTGTTAGCAAAGCAGTTCTGTAGTTTAGCATCTGCTTCATCTGACCACATTTTTGTAGACCAAGTCACTGATGCTTCCTGCTTTAATTTTTGCTTGTAAGCTGGAATCAGGAGGATAGAATAATGGTCAGGTTTGCCAAATGGAGGGCGAGGGAGAGCTTTGTGCCTCTGGATGAGCGTTTTCCTGTTTGCTTATGGCGGTATACTGATCGCGGTTTTAGTGCCAACATTGGTCTGTGGTGGTATGTAGACAGATATGTAAAATAATAGCCCATTATATCATAACACCTTAATGTCCACCCCCCCTCCACCACACACACACACAACACACACACTGAGCAAACACAAGTAATTACAGGGTCTAGCTCCACACTGCAGTCCATAGAGATGCATCATGGTGCAGATCTATAAAAATAAATCCTACCTAGTCTCAACATTGAAGCAACAACTGCACTGGGAGACGGAGCTGGAGGCTTCGAGCAGTTGCCAAGGCAACTGTCCTGGTGCTGGCAGTCTGTGTGGTGTGTTATGTGTTACATTTTCTCAGCTCACAGTTGTCATACCAAGAGTGCCGCCATGCGTTATCACAGTTTCCTGAGGAAATCGCTGAACCCAGGGTGTCTAACATGATGATTCCTATCACATTTTAATGATATCAGCAGGAGTTGGAAACTTCCATTTTAAGCCAACAACCAGACAGTGTAAGGCTAAAGTCTCCCACAATGTAATGCATGGTGTGCACTGTTTTTCAACAGTATTGATCACTAAGGCTGCATTTACACAAGCAGCCCAATTCTGATCTTTTGCCAAATTATTGGCAAAAGATCTGTTTTGATTGGTTAATTAGTGACACAAGAGAAAAATTGGGCTGCCTGTGTAAACACAGCACAATTGCCTCATTGCCCTGTCGTATGTCTCAAATGTTTATCAGTAATTAATTGACTCATTATATTGACATGCTCCTTTAAGATGGAGAAACGCAACATCCTGTTCATCTGAAAAGCAATGTGAGACCGTGCTGGGGAAGAATTTGAATCTACTGTCATGAGCTGTGCATTGAAACCTGAGAAACCAGCTTCCCCAGCATGGTGAGTCCACATCCTATAATGTTGGTAAATGGCTCCTTTGCAGACAAAAATAATTCAGCAGATCTTTTCATCGGCAACATGTACCTTCAGTATAAAACATGGATTGTGAGTTTTTCTTTTCCCATCTTCTTACTCTGTAACACACACACTTCAAGTCCTTCTGATTAATAATGCACATTTAGTATGGGCTGCATATAAGATGTTTGGAAGTGAGGTGTTGTTTTGATTAAGCGTTGTGTGTTTTGTTCCTCAATCACTTCAGTTCAGGATGATCTTTCAAAATGAGTTGGGGTCTATTTCTTGGGGAGCCCTAGTCATTCCACGTATGTGTTCTATTCCAACACAAGCACTCCTGATTCAAGTGGTCAACAGACATAATCATCAAGCGTTTGATTAATTGAATCAGGCGTACAGTGCTGGAATAACAAATATGTCCATGACATGATACTGGGTTAACTTGCACCATCCTTGGGATTGGCTGGAGGAGGCTTGGCAACACATACACGTCAACTTGCAGCTCCATTCGAAGACAGAATATTTCTGATGGTCGTGGATGCTCATAGCAAGTGGCCAGAGGTCGCCATCATGTGGTTTACTACTGAAGACCATCGAAAAGCTTGGAGAAGTGTTTAGTTGGACCGGATCTCAATCCAACTCGTTAGTGACAATGGACCGTAGATAGTGTTGCAAGAAATGTCTTATGTTCTTACAGGTCCGTCCTGTATAATCCATCAACCAAAGGGCTGGCGGAGAGCATTGTACAGCGTCTCAGGGTCAAGGGACACTGCACCAACTCTTCAACAGGTTCCTGCTATGGAACACGCCTCACGACCCACCAAGACTTCGCCTGTATCGCTACTCCTGAAGAGAGAGCTTTGCACAAGCTTCGACCTACTCAAACCTCAGAACGCAAAGGAGTCAGTGTGACGTCAACAGGAGTGTGAGGTCAAATATTGTGAACTGAGAGCAAAGGACATAGTTTATAATCCTGGAGAAACTGTCTTTGTTAGGAACTACCTCAACGGACCAAAGCGGGTTCCTGCGACAGTCAGTCTCAGACTGGTCCTGTGTCCTACACAGACTGCAGGATGTCACCTGGAAAAGGCACACAGATCATTTACTGTTGAGTAAAGCCACACTGACAGAACCACCAGTCGTGAGTGGTCCAGAACTGTTACTGGGTGACACTCTGACCCAGCAGTCATCACCTAAGGGCTCACAGTCACCTTCTCAGGACTGTTGTTCATAATGGGGACAATTTTAGTAGGAGGGGAGGAGATGTGGAGTATTGTGGTTGTGCCGCGGAGCATCATGGGCGCTATTATGTTATAGACCGAGCACTTTCCAGATAAATGGTTGAACTGATTCCCTTCTCCCATTTCATCATAAAGATGTGGTTATGAAACCCACGAGACATAACACTAACTCTCACTTAATCTAGCCATAGCAACTTTTTTGTAAACTGAGTCAAAATATATCTGTATTTTAATGGAAGATGTTGGTTTCCTTTTTCTTTAGGCCAGGGGTTCCCAAACTTTTTTGGCCCCCGTTCCCATTATAATACCTGAAATTCTAGCGACCCAAACCATGTGAAAAAAAGTATGTAATTACCAACCAATGTTAACTTTTTTTATTTGGGGCTATGGTAGTCAATTTGAAAAACATTCTAACAGTATTTCTGATTGTCTTCTCAACTCACCATCACATACTTTTAATGCGGGGCTATGAAGTCAATTGCAAATGAGTCTGACAATGTTTCTTATCCCACCACCACTAATGAGATGGGTATGCTTGAAGCATGTCACATCGGAGCTTTTTAAAGTCAGGGGGCAAGGTTGACAGTGCACACCTAATCTCTGCTGTCACATCAAACCTGGATCGATATTTGTTTTTCATGCAGACGAGAGCAGTGAATCCAACTTGACACAGATATGAGCTGGGGAAGGGTAGCCTACCATGAGTTCTATGGTGCTTTCAAGACAACTGAGAACTCAGAAAAATACAAGGTCAAATCATGAGGTCAGTGAGCTTTAAGTCGGAAAGTCAGAACTCTAGAAAGAGGCCCGAGTTCCCGAGTTGGAATTCCAAGTTGGTTGACTGCTTAGGGCTGTTACGGTGACAGTATTACCTCCACTCCGGGGGTCACGAGTCATGATGGTAGTCAAATTCCACGTGACCGTTTAGTCACGGTAATTAGGCTTCTCCAAGCTCTGATGCTGCTGATGGTCATTAGTAGCCTACCAAACTTGCTAACTAACTGGTACTCAGCACTCTATTGTCCCTCATCACACTGACATTAATGGAAATGTGATCGAAAATCTAATCAAACATGTCATGGATAATGGATTTATTGTGAAGGTGTACGCTATATTACATAGATTTATTAAACTTTTTAAAATGTAGATGTTCCAAAGGCCTGAATCAGTGGCTTTTAGGCTATGCCATGGAAGCCAGGAGATGCTAAATGGGTTTATGTTAATTAACGGTCAGTTACCATGAGATTGGCAGTTCTTTGCTTGACAATCACCTTCTTGACCGCCCCAGCCCTACGACTGTTCAAAATAAATTTTCCCAGACGGAGCTTGTTTCTTTCCAAGTTCTTAGTAGTCTTGAATGCACTGAAGTCAGAAGTCGGTGATTTCTGAGTTCCGAGTTCCCAGTTGTTTTGAATGCTGCATTTAATGCTCAGAGGGAGATGGCAGGGTATTCCCTTTGAGTCAAAGCCAATTTATGCTTAATTCGAAAATGTGGTCGGAGGCTTTGTATGGAGGGTGTGATCCAATTGCGGAGCCTCCGGGGGCATGCAGTGGCCTAATCAATCTCCGTACTGCATTGTCATTCACCTCTCAAATTTTGTAACAATGTGCAGGGCTCTGTATAGCTCCACCTTGACATGATTGGTTGATGGTAGCTCTGCTCTGCAAAGTGCAAAAAATATGTTTACTCTGACTTCTGCAGAGGCCGCTTTGCAGTAAACACTGTACGGCCATTGCAGATGTCAGATCGACCATGCAGAGCCTTTTAGGAACCAAAACTCCACCGTAGTGACGTGTGAATGCGTTGTATGCAGCATTCGGTCACATGACAGCTCAATCAGCTGTTCGATTTCACTTACCATGTCAACTGAGCCAGGATCACAGTCAAAAGGATTGGGAAGTAGGTCCGTCCCAAAGTGCTCTTCCAAGCGTTGGAGGTGAGCCGTCATCACTCATGCCGGACACTTACTGATGCTGTTTTCTGTTATTACACAAAAAGTCAACCAAGTCTTTTTTTGTACATCTATTGTGAATGACAACAGTTCCTCTCTCAATGCGAAAAATCTTTCCAACACTCCCCCTCGATAACCACCAAGCCTCCGTGTGAAGTACTGTAGACATATGTTCTATTTCACACCGATGTGTGGTGGTTATCAAGGGCGAGCGTTGGAAAGATTTTTCTTGAGAGAGGAATTGAGAGAGGAACTGTTGTCATTCACAATGGATGTAAAATAAACAGATTTAGTTGACTTTCTGTGCTCTTGTCATGCTCTGATCCCATGTCTCCACGTAGTTTGGCAAGCAGGTATGGGCACAGTCGATGTGGTTTGATGTAGTTTACAATCAAGTTACCTGTTGCAGTATATGTATCTCCGAGTTCTGTACTCAGCTCTTTTTCCGCCAGTTGCTCTCTGTGTATGACGTGTGTCATACAGTGCATCCATATGGCAGAGGGAGATACATTCATAACTGGAGTGCAGAGACCTGCTTGCCATCCCGTGATGGATGGAGCCCCATCTGTGTAAAAGCCCACCATTCCAACCCATAAGGAATCTGTTTTTCATCAATATAGCCAAGCAGCTATCATGAAATTCTGTCAACCGGTTATTGTCATGCAAAAGACTGCCGGACTCACGGTAATTGACAGTTAATTAACATAAACAAGGTTCATTTCTCTGGGCCTCCACACACTGGCTACACCCCAAAAATTAGGGGTTCAACAAGGGTTTTTCTAAGATTCTCAAAGTTCTTCGAAGAATCTTAGGATTCTTGGCACTGAAAATTGTACCCAAAGATTTCTTCCAAGAACCCCAAAGGAGGAAGGGTTCATCGAGGAACCGCCTTAGTGGTGGGGGTTCTTGCAGAAACCTAACTGCCCAACTGAAACATTTGGATTTGAATTTGAAAGGACAGCAGGTGCAGGCACCTAACGGAAAAATGTAAAGATCTCCAAATTTTTTTTTTTTTTTACACATTTTACCCCCTTTACCCCCAATTTCGTGGTACCCAATTGTTAGTAATTAATATCTTGTCTCATCGCTACAACCCCCGTACGGGCTCGGGAGAGATGAAGGTCGAAAGCCATGCGTCCTCCGAAACACAACACAACCAAACCGCACTGCTTCTTAACACAGCGCGCCTCCAACCCGGAAGCCAGTCTCACCAATGTGTCAGAGGAAACACCGTGCACCTGGCTACCTTGGTTGGCGCGCACTGCGCCCGGCCCGCCACAGGAGTCGCTGGTGCGCGATGAGACAAGGATATCCCTACCGGCCAAACTCTCCCTAACCCGGACGACGCTAGGCCAATTGTGCGTTGCCCCACGGACCTCCCGGTCGCGGCCGGCTGCGACACAGCCTGGGCGCGAACCCAGTCTCTGGTGGCACAGCTAGCGCTGCGATGCAGTGCCCTAGACCACCTTAATTCTAGGCCATCTCCTCTTGATACACCAAGTCACTCGGCTCTGTCATATCCTCACATGGTCTATCCTATCATTGCTATGTGGATGACACTCAACTACTCCCCCCCCCCCCCCCCCCCCCCCCTCTGACACCCAGGTGGCGACACTATATCTGCGGGCCTGGCAGATATCTCAGCTTGGATGTCGGAACACCATCTCAAGCTCAACCTCGAAAAGACGGAGCTTCTCTTCCTCCTGGGAAAGGCCTACCCACTCCAAGACCTCTCCATCACGGTTGACAACTCCACGGTGTCCCCCTCCCAGAGTGCAAATAACCTTGACATGACCCTGAAAACACCCTGTCGTTCTCTGCAAACATCAAAACAGTGACTCTCTCCTGCAGGTTAGTTCTCTACAAACATCAAACTCAACTATATGTGCAATTAATTATCAGGTAGAACAGAAAACCAGTTGGCTACAGACTTTATAGGGTAAGAAATGAGTACCCCGCTCTACAACATCCGTAAAGTATGCCCCTATCTCATACAGGAAGCCGGCACAGGTCCTAATTCTGGACTACTGCAACTTGCTGTTGGCTGGGCTCCCAGCTTGTGCCATTAAACCCCTGCAACTTTTTCAGAACATTGTAGCCCGCCTGGTGTTCAACCTTCTCAAGTTCTCCCATGTCACCCCGCTCCTCTGCACATGCCACTGGCTTCCAGTCGAAGCTCGCATCCACTACAAGACCATGGTACTTGCATACGGAGCAGCAAGCGGAACTGAACTTCCCTACTGTGAGCGGACCAAGTACTTGGAGGTTGCTCTAAAGCGGAAAGGTGGAATAAACGAGTCAGGAGCAGGTTTTCTTAGTTGAACAAAATTCTCTATTGAGGTGTTTTTTTCCTTCTCAAACACTTCAACACAATCAAAGATGATATCCCAAGGATGATATCTCAAGGAAAACACAAATCTTCTTCACAAGAACAAGGAACACAAAGTGAGTATCTTTAAACTATAACATAAATCACGGGTGTGCCACCGCCTTCACGATCCGTCCGTGGAGAGCTCCCTTCAGATGGTCGTCCGGATCCGTGGTGACCATCCCCAAGATGGTGTGTCCCCTTCTCCCTTCTGAAAGGTATGTCCTCTCCTTTGTAGAAGTAAACACTCTTTTCTCCCCTCTCTGCCGGTTCCCTCCTCTCTCTTGTAGGGGAAAGAGAATAGCTCATTAGTACCGTCAGCTGTGCTTAATTGCCTCTGATCACCTTGACTCACATTACGGGCTGGGCTACTGTCCGTGGGAGCAGCCTGCCCTCTGGTGGTCCTTCCACACTACCTACATCCCAACCCAAGCACTCTGTTCTGACATCTTTGGTCTCTTGGCCACCCCACCTGTACGGGAGGGAAGCTCCCGCTCAGCCCAGTCCAAACTCTTCTCTCTCCTGGCACCCCAATGGTGGAACCAGCTTCTGCCTGAAGCTAGGTCAGCAGGGTCCCTGCCCTTCTTCCGAAAGAATCCCAATCCCTACCTCTTCAAAGAGTATCTTAAATAAAGCCACACCACCGCCTGCAAACCCTCCTCACCCCGACCTTTTCTGAACTAACACTCGCACTTGATTTTTTTCTGGATGAGAGCGTCTGTTAAATGACTCAAATGTAAAAAAATATATATATTTATTTTATTTAACCTTTATTTAACTACGCAAGTCAGTTAAGAACAAATTCTTATTTACAATGACGGCCTACCAAAAGGCAAAAGGCCTCCTGTGGGGACGTGAGCTGGGATTAAAAACAAAAATAAATAAAATGAAATTCAGGACAAAACACACATCACGACAAGAGAGACACCACAACACAACATAAAGAGAGACCTAAGACAACAACATAGCATGGCAGCAACACATGACAACAATACGGTAGCAACCCAACATGACAACAACATGGTAGCAACACAACATGGTAGCAGCACAACATGGTAGCAGCACAAAACAAGTTACAAACATTATTGGGCACAGACAACAGCACAAAGGGCAAGAAGGTAGAGACAACAATACATCACGCAAAGCAGCCACAACTGTCAGTAAGAGTGTCCATGATTGAGTCTTTGAATGAAGAGATTGAGATAAAACTGTCCAGTTTGAGTGTTTGTTGCAGCTCGCTCCAGTCGGTAGCTGCAGCGATCTTAAAAGACAAGCGGCCCAGGGATGTGTGTGCTTTGGGGACCTTCAACAGAATGTGACTGGCAGAACGGGTGTTGTATGTGGAGGATGAGGGCTGCAGTAGATATCTCAAATTGAAGGGCACATTTCCATCCCCTGCACTGGCTTTGGAGGGTAGCTCTTCAAAGCAGCGTGTAGTGTGTGCCATGTGTACCAGCAACAGGACCAGCTGTAGCTCTGTGTTTGATCTTCATAAAGAAATGGTCAAGATGGACTTATGTTGCATCGCCTGTCTTTACACTAATGAGCCTTGCTTCATCTTTATTCACGCTCTCTCTCTCCATATCTCTCTCCCACTCTCTTTCTCTCTCCCACACTCTCTCTCCCGCCTACCTCCATCTATCCCTCTCTTTCTATCGCTATCCCTCTCTCTCCCCCCGCTCTCTCTCCCCCTACCTTCATCTCTCTCTCTATGTAGAGATATGTTCTTCACCAGGTCGTGGTGTTGGTAGCATGACCAGATCCTTTCCAAGGGCACAGACATCAGGTCAACGTCTAGTTTTGATTTACATTTGGTTGAGTTTTCAACTAATGTGAATTCAACATGAAATCAACAGAAAATTGCACTAGGTCAAAAGACGAAATGCCCTTACGTTGATGACTTTTTGCAAATCCAATCAGTTTTCCACGTTGACTCAACGTCAGTACATAGATCTTTGGGGTTGAAATGACGTAGAAACAACATTGATTCAAACAATTTTTGCCCAGTGGGTTGTTATCCTAATAAGCTCTTTGATTTTCTCAAGTCATGGCTCCTTCCTACACTTGTTGTTAATGAGTCAGGTCTAGCTTACCTGACCGAGTTGACAAGCAGTCGTTAGTGAGTGATCCTGTAAAATATGAAAACATATTTTCATTTCAGTGAACATAGTGGCCTTTTGGTACAGACATTCTATACAGTTGAATGAGAGAACTTCGCATTTTAACTATACTGAACAAAAATATGATGCTTCTTTACATCCCTGTTAGTGAGCATTTCTACTTTGCCAAGATAATCTATCCACCTGACAGGTGTGGCATATCAAGAAGATGATTAAACAGCATGACCATTACACAGGGGCAGCTTGTGCTGGGGACAATAAAAGGTCACTCTAAAATGTGCCGTTGTGTCACACAACCCAATGCCACAGATGTCTCAAGTGTTGAGGGAACGTGCAATTGGCATGCTAACTGCAGGAATGTCCACCAGAGCTGTTGCCAGAAAATGTAATGTTAATTTCTCTACCATAAGCCGCCTCCAATGTAATTTCTGTGAATTTAGCAGTATGTCCAACCAGCCAACAGTAGACCACGTGTAACCACGCCAGCTCGGGACCACCACATCCAGCTTCTTCACCTACGGGATTGTCTAAGACCAGCCACCAGGACAGCTGATGAAACTGTAGGTTTGCACAACCAAAGTATTTCAACAAAAACTGTTAGAAACCGTCTCAGAGAAGCTCATCTGCGTGCTCGTCATCCTCACCGACTTCAGTGGGAAATAATCACCTTTGATGGCCACTGGCATGCTGGAGAAGTGTGCTCTTCCTGGATGAATCTCGGTTTCAACTGTACCGGGCAGATGGCTGACAGCTGTGTAGCGTAGTGTGGGCGAGTGGTTTGCTGATGTCAATGTTGTGAACAGAGTGCCCCATGGTGGCAGTGGGGTTATGGTGTGGGCAGGCATAAGCTATGAACAATGAACTCATTTGCATTTTAAAAACTTCTTGTCAATAGGGGGTGCTGTTAGCACTTTTTTTTGCCAAATTAAACTGCTTAGCACTCAATTCTTGCTCGTACAATATGCATATTATTATTATTATTGGATAGAAAACACTCTCTAGTTTCTAAAACCGTTGGAATTATGTCTCTGAGTGAAACAGAACTCATTCTACAGCACTTTTCCTGCCAGGGAGTGAGATTTCAGAAATCTTGGCCTCTGTTCCCAGGTCAGTTTTTAGGTCCCGGTGAATGCTATGGGGCTACAAACACTGCCTACGCCTTCCTCTAGATGTCAGTAAGGGGTGACAATTTGAATGGAGTCAATTGCGCAATCTGGGACTTTATAAAAGACCAAAGGGCGGAAGGACCTTTCTTTTCTTCCCTGCGCTTGACGCACGATGGACGTCGGACTGGCCTCCTTCCAAGCTTTGGTTTAGCCAGTAATATATCTCCGGTCACGTTTTTACTCGTTATAGGTGTTAAAGACATCATAAGGTAGTTAATTTAAACCGTTTTATAGCAATTTATATCCGTTTAGTGCGATTTTCTGGCATTTCTTTGTGACGCACTTCCAAGAGTTGGACACTTTTCCAGTACATGCCGAACGTTAGTGGCCATTTCGACAGGACAAGAGGACATCTTTCGACCAAAAGACGATTAGACCGGAGAAAGGATACATTGCCCAAGATTCTGATGGAAGTTCAGCTAATAGTAAGAACTATTTATGATGATAAATCGTTGTTCTGTTGAAAAATGTTAAACGCATATGCCGCCATTGTCTTTGGGGTAGCTTCGCTTTGGCACACCCTGTATTGCACAGTAAGGATAATTAAAAAAATGTAATTCAGCGATTGCATTAAGAACTAATTTGTCTTTCAATTGCTGTCCACCCTGTAATTTTTAGTCAAGTTTATGATTATTTATTCATTAGACTAGATCACTGTCCAAGATGGCGCCCGACATTTTCTGGCCAGTTTGGCTACTATTCTCATTGTATAACCACGTTTTTTTGTGGCTAAATATGCACATTTTTGAACAAACTCTATATGTATGTTGTAATATGATGTTACAGGAGTGTCATCGGAAGAATTCTGAGAAGGTTAGTGAAAAGATTAATACATTTTGGTGGTGATAATGCTATCGCTCTTTTTGCCTTGAATCAATGCTGGGTTAATGTTTGCACATGTGGTATGCTAATATAACGATTTATTGTGTTTTCGCTGTAAGACACTTAGAAAACCTGATATATTGTCTGGATTCACAGGATCTGTGTCTTTCAATTACTGTACGCTGTGTATTTTTAAGAAATGTTTTATGATTAGTAATTAGGTAATACACGTTGCTCTCTGTATTTATTCTAGTCGAGTTGTGATGGTGGGTGCAATTGTAAACTATGATTTCTACCTGAAAATGCACATTTTTCTAACAAAACCTATCCTATACAATAAATATGTTATCATACTGCCATCTGATGAGTTTTTTTCTTGGTTAGTGGCTATCAATATCTTATTTGGCCGAATTGGTGATAGCTACTGGTGGAGAGAAAAAATGGTGGACAAAGAAAAATGGTGTCTTTTGCTAACGTGGTTAGCTAATAGATTTACATATTGTGTCTTCCCTGTAAAACATTTTAAAAATCAGAAATGATTGCTGGATTCACAAGAAGTGGATCTTTCATCTGGTGTCTTGGACTTGTGATTGAATGATATTTAGATGCTAGTATTTACTTGTGACGCTATGCTAGCTATGCTAGTCAGCTTTTTTACTGGTGGTGGAGGTGGGGGGTGCTCCCGGATCCGGGTTTCTGAGGCAGTAGAAGTTAATGGATCACCTCATGCTTCAGCATGATAATGCACGGCCCCATGTCGCAAGGATCTGTACAGAATTCCTGGAAGCTGAAAATGTCCCAGTTCTTCCATTGCCTGTATACTCACCAGAAATGTCACCCATTGCGCATGTTTGAGATGCTCTGGATCTGCGTGTACGTCAACGTGTTCTAGTTCCCCGACAATATGCAGTAACTTTGCACAGCCATTGAAAATGATTGGGACAACATTCCACAGGCCATAATCAACAGCCTGATCAATTCTATGTGAATTGCATGAGGCAATTAGTGGTCATACTGACTGGTTTTCTGGTACACGCGCATACTTTTGTTTGAAAGTTATCTGTATTCCGAGTCATGTGAAATCCATGTGAAATTTGAATTGACAGATTTCCTTATATGAACTGTAACATCTTTGAACTTGTTGCACGTTGCGTTTATATTTTTATTCCGTATACATAGTTTTCAAATTGTGGTGCAACATCCACTGACTATTAATAGTACAGTCGTGGCCAAAAGTTTTGAGAATGACACAAATATTAATTTCCACAAACTTTGCTGCTTCAGTGTCTTTAGATATTTTTATCAGATGTTACTAATTTATCAGATGTTACTAATTACAAGCATTTCATAAGTGTCAAAGGCTTTTATTGACAATTACATGAAGTTGATGCAAAGAGTCAATATTTCCAGTGTTGACCATTCTTTTTCAAGACCTCTGCAATCCGTCCTGGCATGCTGTCAATTAACTTCTGGGCCACATCCTGACTGATGGCAACCCATTCTTGCATAATCAATGCTTGGAGTTTGTCAGAATTTGTGGGTTTTTGTTTGTCCACCCGCCTCTTGAGGATTGACCACAAGTTCTCAATGGGATTAAGGTCTGGGTTTTCTGGCCATTTCTGGCCATGGACCCAAAATATCAATGCTTTGTTCCCGAGCCACTTAGTTATCACTTTTGCCTTATGGCAAGGTGCTCCATCATGCTGGAAAAGGCATTGTTCGTCACCAAACTGTTCCTGGATGGTTGGGAGAAGTTGCTCTCGGAGGATGTGTTGGTACCATTCTTTATTCATGGCTGTGTTCTTAGGCAAAATTCTGAGTGAGCCCACTCCCTTGGCTGAGAAGCAACCCCATACATGAATGGTCTCAGGATGCTTTACTGTTGGCATGACACAGGACTGATGGTAGTGCTCACCTTGTCTTCTCCGGACAAGCTTTTTTCCGGATGCCCCAAACAATCGGAAAGGGGATTCATCAGAGAAAATGACTTTACCCCAGTCCTCAGCAGTCCAATCCCTGTACCTTTTGCAGAATATCAATCTGTCCCTGATGTTTTTCCTGGAGAGAAGGGCTTCTTTGCTGCCCTTCTTGACACCAGGCCATCCTCCAAAAGTCTTCGTCTCACTGTGCGTGCAGATGCACTCACACTTGCCTGCTGCCATTCCTGAGCAAGCTCTGTACTGGTGGTGCCCCGATCTTGCAGCTGAATCAACTTTAGGAGACGGTCCTGGCGCTTGCTGGACTTTCTTGGGCGTCCTGAAGCCTTCTTCAAAACCATTGAACCGCTCTCCTTGTTCTTGATGATCCGATAAAGGGTTGATTTAGGTGCACTCTTACTGGCAACAATATCCTTGCCTGTGAAGCCCTTATTGTGCAAAGCAATGATGATGGCACGTGTTTCCTTGCAGGTAACCATGGTTGACAGAGGAAGAACAATGATTCCAAGCACCACCCTCCTTTTGAAGCTTCCAGTCTGTTATTCGAACTCAATCAGCATGACAGAGTGATCTCCAGCCTTGTCCTCGTCAACACTCACACCTGTGTTAACCTGTTTGGCGTGCAAGCCCGACGTCGGTACACTTATGACAACAGCCAGCTCAAAGTGCAGGGCGCGAAATTCAAAAGATATATATTTTTTTAATATTTAACTTTCACACATTAACAAGTCCAAGACACCAGATGAAAGGTACACATCTTGTGAATCAAGCCAACATGTCCGATTTTTTTAATGTTTTACAGGGAAGACCCAATATGTAAATCTATTTGCTAACCACGTTAGCAAAAGACACCACTATTTTTACGCCATCAGTATTTTACTACATCAGTAGCTATCACAAATTCGACCAAATAAAGATATAAATAGCCACTAACCAAGAAACAACTTCATCAGATGACAGTCTGATAACATATTTATTGTATAGCATATGTTTTGTTAGAAAAATGTGCATATTTCAGGTATAAATCATAGTTTACAATGCAGCTACAGTCAGAAATTGCACCGAAAGCAGACAGAAAAATTACAGACACCAACGCCAAATAACTAAATACTCATCATAAAACATTTCTGAAAAATACATAGTGTACAGCAATTGAAAGACAGGCATCTTGTGATTCCAGACAATATTTCCGATTTATCAAGTGTTTTACAGCGAAAACACAATATAGCGTTATATTAGCTTAGCACAATAGCAAACATAACAACAGCATTGATTCAAGGCAAAAATAGCTATAACGTATAAACCACCAAAATATATTAATTGTTTCACTAACCTTCTCAGAATCCTTCAGATGACAGTCCTGTAACATCATATTACACAATAAATATAGAGTTTGTTCAAAAATGTGCATATTTAGCGGCACAAATCGTGCTTATACAATGAGAATAGTGTCCATAACGTCAAGCAATCTGTCCGGCGCCATCTTGTAAAGGCACCTTTTCTTATCGAAAACTATTCATAAACTTGACTAAAAAAATGCAGGTTGGACAGCAATTGAAAGACAAATTAGTTCTTAATGCAATCGCTGAATTACATTTTTAAAATTAACCTTACTGCGCAATACAGGCTGCGATAACGCAAGGCTACACTGCAGGAAATGGCGTCTTATGCATTTGACAATGAATTATCAGCATAAATAGTTCTTACTTTTCAATGAACTCCCATCAGAATCTTGGGAAATGTGTCCTTTGTCCAAAATAATCGTTGCTAGGTTGCAGAACATCTTCTTCAACGTTGCAATTAGCAGTAAACAATAGCCATGTGGGCCAGAGATACCCAACTTCCTACAACGTCACGAAAATAAATACCCGAAAATCGCAATATACTGACATAAACTGATATAATTCGGTTTAAAATAACAACATTACGATGTCTTCAACACCTATATCGAATAAAAACAGAGCCGGATATATCTAGGAGCTGAAACGGAAGCTTCTAAAATGACATGCCAAGACCCTCCCTGCGTCAGAGCGAAGAGTGGAAAGATGGGACACTTTGGTTCCAAGCAATTTATAACCTTTGGGAACTACGTAGAAACTCCATTTCAACTCTCCCTATTCGCTAACACCCAGTGGAAGGCGTATGCAGTGCATCTCAACCAATAGAGGACAGGCAAATTAATATACAGGTCTCAGAACAGCCAGCAAAATTCTGCATTCTGACATACACATAGGAAAATTGCTCTAAGTCCAGTTCTGTTTCACCCACAGATATAATTCAAACTGTTTTAGAAACTAGAGAGTGTTTTCTATCCAATAGTAATAATAATATGCATATTGTACGAGCAAGAATTGAGTACGAGGCCTTTTTGAAATGGGCACCTTTCATCTGGCTACTCAGTACTGCCCCTTGAGCCCAAAGAGGTTAATGAGGGAATCACTGACATGATGTTAGCTGGTCCTTTTGTGGCAGGGCTGAAATGCAGTGGAAATGTTTTTGGGGGATTCAGTTCATTTGCATGGCAAAGAGGGACTTTGCAAGTAATTGCAATTCAGCTGATCACTTTTCATAACATTCTGGAATATATGCAAATTGCCATCATACAAACTGAGGCAGCAGACTTTGTGAAAATTTATATTTGTGTCATTCTCAAAACCTTTGAGTACTGCCTTTGGGTGCAATTCTTTTTAAATTACAAACGTCATTAACTGAACATAAAACTGGACATAAACCACGACTGCACCATTCAGGGTAACGTTCGTTATATTGTTTGTATGACCAATGGGACCAATAGTTTTTGCTTTGTCTCAATACAAACTTTTACGACTTCATGAGTAAACATATTTTATTACATGCAGCCCCAAACAAACAGTCAACAATCTTTTCAAAACACACAGCAGCAATGGCGAGGTACACTATATATATAAAAGCATGCGGACACCTTTTAAAATTAGTGGATTTGACTATTTCAGCCACACCCATTGCTGACAGGAGGATAAAATTGAGCTTTGGCGGATGCCAGGAGAACGCTACCATAGTGCCAACTAAAGTTTGGTGGAGGAGGAATTATGGTCTGGGGCTGTTTTTCATGGTTTGGGCTAGGCCCATTAGTTCCAGTGAAGGGAAATCTTAACGATACAGCATACAATGACATTCTAGACAATTCTGTGCTTCCAATTTTTTGGCAACAGTTTGGGAAGGCCGTTTCCTGTTTCAGCATGACAATGCCGTGTACAAGAACTTGACTGTCCTGCACAGAGCCCTGACCTCAACTCCATCAAATACCTTTGAGATTAATTGCAACGCAGATTGCGAGCCAGGCCTAATTGCCCAACATCAGTGCCCGACCTCACTAATGCTCTTGTGACTGAATGGAAGCAAGTCCCTGCAGCAATGATCTAGTGGAAAGTCTAATTGCCCGACCTCACTAATGCTCTTGTGACTGAATGGAAGCAAGTCCCTGCAGCAATGATCTAGTGGAAAGTCTAATTGCCCAACCTCACTAATGCTCTTGTGGCTGAATGGAAGCAAGTCCCTGCAGCAATGATCTAGTGGAAAGTCTAATTGCCCGACCTCACTAATGCTCTTGTGACTGAATGGAAGCAAGTCCCTGCAGCAATGATCTAGTGGAAAGTCTAATTGCCCAACCTCACTAATGCTCTTGTGGCTGAATGGAAGCAAGTCCCCGCAGCAATGATCTAGTGGAAAGCCTAATTGCCCAACATCAGTGCCCGACCTCACTAATGCGCTTGTGGCTGAATGGAAGCAAGTCCCCGCAGCAATGATCTAGTGGAAAGCCTTCCCAGAACAGTGAAAGCTGTTATAACAGCAAAGGGGGGACCGACTCCATATTAATGCCCATGATTGTGGAATTAAATGTTTGACAAGGAGGTGTCCACATACTTTTGGTCATGTAGAGTATGTTTGACCTCGAAACATGAAAAATACAACTTCTCACAAGTAAAGCCAGCCACCACAACCACTATAAGCTTATACAGATCCCAATTACATTATGACATTTCTAGAGATGCATCCCAAATGGCACCTTATCCCCTATGCAGTGAGATACTTTTGACCAGAGCCCTGGTCAAAAACAGTGCACTATAAAGGGAATAGGGAGACATTTAAGACACACATAGATCTCATCTCCGACAGCCAAATACAGCAGAATAGGTTGACTGTGGGGGGAATTGCTTTGCTCCCACTGTTGCTACATCTTTTAAAACACAAACACCTGGTTTCCATGCATTGGGATGGATGCAATTTCAAAGCCTGAGGAAAATAATATTACCTGAGTAAAACAACACAAGTTTATGAGTAAATATGAGAGCAAAGTACAACGCCTTGTAAAAGATAACAAAGACCAAGGAAAAAGTTTATATGAAATTATTCAGAACTATGAAGCCATCTACAAAGAAAACATGCTGAGCATTTTTTTTATAAGGAAACACAATTAATACAGTATGTCAAACAACATGTTGATGAATGGACAATGCATGACATCAGCAAAACATCTAAATACGTATTCCAGATAACCAATCGTTGTTTGTGTTTGATCATTGTTAGGCACTTATGGCTGATGAAAATACAATAAAAACACATCAAACATGAGAAGAGGAGTTCGCAAAGTTGGCAAAACGGCACAAACAGATCTGCTACCAGGCTAATTTTCATATCACAATATGGATTTTGAAATGATGGTGACGATCAAACACATTAGATGCAATATTAATAATTGGTATTGTTTTGGCAGATTCTCTCATCATTGGACATCAATATGATGGAAATATTAAACATAAACAAAACATATATTTTCTCTCAAATATGTAAACAGTCAGCTAGTAACTTTACAGCATGTTTACTCGAACACTTCGGATTTCTTTCACTGACCCATAGCTAGTGAATGCATGGTCTGTATCCATCCACATGCAGACAACAAGCGTGCCTCTGAGAAGCTTCTGACATGTTTAGAAGTTATCACAACAAAATGAATCCAACTACACAATGCTCACAACAACCTCACTAACAAAATCATCAGAACAGCAAATACACATTTTTTGTATGTAAAGCGTTAAGTCAGTTAGCATAGTATGGTTGGATATGTCGGGATGGTGGACAGTGCATGCGATGCGATCAGCCTCAGACACTGTTGGGGTTGTAGCAGAGCATGTTGAGCTGCAGGTTCTCGTCCCAGTGTCTGAGGATGATAAAGAGCTGGTTGGCAGCAGACTTGACTGAGGCTAAGTCCTTTCCTTCAGGGATGCTCTGGGCACTGAGCCACATGCTAGCCTTAGCTGCTATCAGCTCCCACTCTATGAAGTAGCTGGCCGAGCTGTGTTCCAGCCAGGCCAGGGCTACAGCTGTGGCCCACACCATGCCCTCCGTATCCAGCCTCTTCTCAGACCCAAGGGGCACTGCTGGGGGAGTTTCCACACTCTCTGACTCCGAGCCACGTCCGCCGTCAGTCAGGGAGTGAGGGTAGAGAGGGGGCTCGGCGTAGGTGGTAGGGGTGGAAGGGCCGTCCAGGAAGAAAAGAGAAGATCCTGGCCCACCCTCCATCCGGAGACTCCTGGCCAGGTGTAAGGGGCTGTGGCCCGTCTGGCTGTGGCTGCTGACAGCCAGGTCTCCAGTCTGGTGGTGGCCTGCCAGGCTGGTCTCTGTTACCTTAGCTGAGCTCTCAAATGGAGACAGAGAGGTGGACTTGTGGCTGTCTTCTGCAGTGCTGCTGTCTGAGCGGCAACTGGCTGAGTGGGAGACGTGGTGACTCAGACTGACCCGGTGGCTGGTGAAGGGAGATGTCCACTTCAGCTTGTCCATGTGCACATTGATGGCCTCACACAGAGCGCTGTCCAGGCAGAACGCACCACACGCCAACTGTAAGGACACCTGTACCAGAGAGAGGGAGATGTAGGGTGAAAAAAGATAAACATTTATATTTTCAAAAACGTGGCGTTTTGTCACCACTGAATTACGCACCAGAGGAATGTAGTCTTTTTTTTCATTCTCGCTCTCCGCTACAGAGTTGCTGGTTTTGCTGTGTGAGCCAAACATGAAGCCTCTGGCAGCCAGGGTCAGGAGTCTTGTCCGGCTGAGAGTCAGCCTGTAGAGGAAAGGAGAGAGATGCAGCATCTCAAGATCAACTTCAAGTTTCATTCATTGCCATTTGTAAGCACAAATACTTACACTGGATTTTCTCTGTGACATAACGAAGCATACGCAGCCCTTATTTCCTGCTCCTAGCATAACCCTGCCATTCTCAGCACATACCTATAGTTCAACATAATAACAACTGAACTCAATAAACACCAAATGCCTCTTCCGTTTATGTTATTTCATAACAAAGGGAACAAAGGAAACGTATTGGTCGAAGCGTATTTTAAGATCCTTCCATCAGTAAGGATGCATAGCATCCTTAAGAATGGACCTCAAGGGCAGTGGCACACAGTGAAATTGTTTTCATTTTGAGAAAGGAGGGGAAAGGGACATTTTTCCTACACCGGGAAATGTACAAATGATGCATAGCGGGAAAAGGCGACTGAGTGGTAATGTGTGCCTGAGAGATAAGAGGAAATGGAGAAAGGAGACATTACATCACACAAAAACAATGCACTCGAAGTAGGGCTATCCCCAACTATAACTAATCTTACTCGACCGATTGATTGGTCAAAAAGTTAAAACGTGTATTTTTCCATATATGTGACTCGTTTCAGGAAACTAGGCGTATGTCGCACGTCACTACTTCACAGGAGAGGGATGTGAACATAAACATTTATTTTGTTGTCAAAATGTGTTTTTTTGGCAGAAATGCCTTCTGAAACATATGAACTTTCATGTGCCTTAATAACAAACTTGTATTCCATCTATAAATACAAATACATTTTTGAAATTCCAAGCCTAGTTGGTTTAGCCACGGAAAAAGACAGTAATCTTACCGCTAGCTATGATTGGCTGAGATAATGGATGGGCTGGACATGCCGGGAGATGACTTTGGATTGGTCTGCTATGTAGCATGCTTCTGTCTGTAACGTGAGCTGTTCAGTATGTGTTGATAGTCCTTTCTACCGCGCCATTTAAAAGAATATATAACGTTAGCCATCGAGAACTACAAAAGTTTTGCTACTTTTCTCAACAATGTTGATGCCCTGAATTTAGCAGGCACTATCAACAGTTCAGTTGGAAAAAGTTATGGACTACTTTCTGCACACGCCACGGTCAGTGTGAACCGGAGTGACTTGACACAACATTGATCAAACAAGATGTAGCTACAAACAAAACGGAGTTCAATGGTTCCAGTCTGCCGTGAAACGTTCATCCACGTATATGGGTAATAGTCTAGCTACATTTTCAGATAAACGTTTCTAACTTAGTCAGAAAGTCGTTTTTATTGCAAGTTAAAGCGTACTGTTAGTTAGCTAGGGAACGTTAGCGTGCTGGCTCACTAGCTAGCGTTACGTGTATGATCTGTCTAGTAATATTATTCGAATCAGAAATCAATTTGCATTTCTAGTTAATAACTTCTTGTCAATAGGGGGAGCTGTTAGCACTATGTAATCTTGACATTCCCAAATTAAACTGCCTCGTACTCAATTCTTACTCGTACAATATGCATATTATTATTACTATTGGATAGAAAACACTCTCTAGTTTCTAAAACCGTTTGAATTATATCTGTGAGTGAAACAGAACTGGACTTAGAGCAATTTCCCTATGTGGATGTGAGAATGCCAAATTTTCCAACGTGCTCTCAGACCTGTGTATAACTCTGCCTGTCTTCTATTGGTTGAGATGCACTGCATACGCCTTCCCCTGGTTGTTAGCGAATAGGGAGACTTGAAATGGAGTCTCTACGTAGTTCCCAAAGGTTATAAATTCCTTGGCAAAGACGTGTATCGTTCTTTTCCCCTTCGCTCTGACGCACTGAGGACCTTGGCACATTCTACTGGAAACATCGGTTATAGATCTTAGACATTTCCGGCTGTGTTTTTATTCGATATAGGCTTTAAAGACATCATAATCTTGTTATTTTGAACCGAATTATATCAGTTTATGTCAGTATATTGCGATTTTCGGGTATTTATTTTCGTGGCGTTTCTGGAAGTTGGGTTTCTCTCTTTCTCATGCTATTGTTTACTGCTAATTGCAACGCTGAAAAGGACGTTCTCCAACCTAGCAACGATTCTTTTGGACACCTATCCCAAGATTCTGATGAGAGTTCATCAAAAAGTAAGAACTATTTATGCTGATAATTCGTTGTTCTGTTGAAAAAAGTAAAATGCATAAGCCGCCATTACTTGCAGTGTAGCCTTGCTTTATCGCACGCTTTATTTTGAAGTAACATTAATTTTAAAAATGTAACCCAGCGATTGCATGAAGAACTAATTTGTCTTTCAATTGCTGTCCAACCTGTATTTTTTTTGTCAAGTTTATGAATAGTTTTCGATTAGAATAGGTGCCTCTCCAAGATGGCGCCGGTCAGATTGCTTGAGGTTTTGGACACTATTCTCATTGTATAAGCACGATTTGTGCCGACTAAATATGCACATTTTCGAACAAACTCTATATGCATTGTGAAATATGATGATAGAGGACAGTCATCTGAAGAATTCTGAGAAGGTTAGTGAAAAAATGTATATATTTTGGTGGTTTATACGTTATCACTATTTTTGCCTTGAATCAATGCTGGTGTGATGTTTGCTATTGTGGTAAGCTAATATAACGCAATATTGTGTTTTCGCTGTAAAACACTTAGAAAATCTGAAATATTGTCTGGATTCACAAGATCTGTGTCTTTCATCTGCTGTACGCTGTGTATTTTTAAGAAATGTTTTATGATGAGTAATTAGCTAATACACAATGGTCTCTGTAGTTATTCTAGTCGCTTTGGTGAGAGTTGTGATGGTGGCTGCAATGGTAAACTCTGATTTATACCTGAAATATGCACATTTTTCTAACAAAACATATGCTATACAATAAATATGTTATCAGACTGTCATCTGATGAAGTTGTTTCTTGGTTAGTGGCTATTTATATCTTTATTTGGTCAAATATGTGATAGCTACTGATGGAGTAAAAAAATGGTGGAGTAAAGAAGTGGTGTCTTTTGCTAACGTGGTTAGCTAATAGATTTACATATTGTGTCTTCCCTGTAAAACATTTTAAAAATCAGAAATGATGGCTTGATTCACAAGATGTGTATCTTTCATTTAGTGTCTTGGACTTGTGATTTCATGAACATTTTATTATATGATATCCCTGTGGCTTTAGGCTAGGCTATGCTAGTCAGCTTTTTTGATGGGAGTGCTCCCGGATTCGGGTTTGTGAGGCGTTAGAGGTTAAAGAAAAAATAACACATGACATTTTTTCCCCTTTCATGCTGAGTGGTTATCGAAAGGGAGAAATCTGGAAAGATTTTTAAATAGGCTATGTTGAGGAACTATTGTCATTCTCAATGGATGTAAAAAATAACACATGACATTTTTTCCCCCTTCATGCTGAGTGGTTATCGAAAGGGAGAAATCTGGAAAGATTTTTAAATAGGCTATGTTGAGGAACTATTGTCATTCTCAATGGATGTAAAAAATAACACATTAAATTTTTTCCCCCTTCATGCTGAGTGGTTATCGTAAGGGAGAAATCTGGAAAGATTTTTAAATAGGCTATGTTGAAGAACTATTGTCATTCTCAATGGATGTAAAAACAGACTTTGTTTAATGCTGTTGGAAGCAAAATAAAAAAAATACCTTGAGAAGCTCCACAGTAATGGTGAGTTAAACCTCTAACGCCTCACAAACCCGGATCCGGGAGCACCCCCATCACAAAAGCTGACTAGCATAGCCTAGCCTAAAGTTACAGGGATATCATAAAATAAAATGTTCATGAAATCACAAGTCCAAGACACCAAATGAAAGATACAGATCTTGTGATTCAAGCCATCATCTCTGATTTTTAAAATGTTTTACAGGGAAGACACAATATGTAAATCTATTAGCTAACCGCGTTAGCAAAAGACAACACTTTTCTTACTCCACAATTTTCTTACTGCATCAGTAGCTATCACAAATTCGACCAAATAAAGATATAAATAGCCACTAACCAAGAAAGAACCTCATCAGATGACAGTCTGATAACATATTTATTGTATAGCATAGGTTTTGTTAGAAAAATGTGCATATTTCAGGTATAAATCATAGTTTACAATTGCAGCCCCCATCACAACTCTCACTAAAATGACTAGAATAACTACAGAGACCATCGTGTATTAGCCAATTACTCATCATAAAACATTTCTTAAAAATACACAGCGTACAGCAGATGAAAGACACAGATATTGTGAATATAGCCAATATTTCAGATTTTCTAAGTGTTTTACAGCGAAAACACAATATAGCGTTATCTTAGCTTACTACAATAGTCAGTCACACAGCAGCATTGATTCAAGGCAAAAATAGCAATAACGTTATAAACCACCAAACGCTATTAATTTTTTCACTAACCTTCTCAGAATTCTTCAGATGACAGTCCTGTAACATCATATTACACAATTCATATAGAGTTGGTTCGAAAATGTGCATATTTAGCCGCACAATTCGTGGTTACACAACGTGATTAGTGGGCAAAAAATCAAGCAATCTGTCCTGCGCCATCTTGGAAAGGCACCTATTCTTATCGAAAGCTATTCATAAACTTGACTAAAAAAATACAGGTGGGATAGCAATTGAAAGACAAATTAGTTCTTAATGCAATCGCCGAGTTAGATTTTTAAAATTAACGTTACTAGACATACAGTGTGCGTTACAGCCAGACTAGTGCTGCAATATTGGCGGACAAATACGTTTACATTTTTCCACATAAATACGGAATAACATCATAAATAGCTCTTACTTTTGGACGAGCTTCCATCAGAATCTTGGCGAAGTGGTCCTTTGTCCAAAAGAATTGTTGCTTGGTTGTAAAACGTCGTGTTCAACTTCGGAAGTAGCAGCTAACAAGTAGCTATGAGGCCACAGCATGCCGAAATCTTTATACTCAATACTAAGGAAATTCAGAAAATAGCAATATACTCGCATAAACTGATATAACTCGGTTTAAAATAACTTCGTTATGATGTTTCTAACACCTATAACGAATTAAATTACAGACGGATATATCTAAGGTCGATAACTGAGCGTTTCAAAATGCCATCCTGAGGTCTTGCTTTGCGTAATGGCGAGCGTTGAAAAGAGAGGTCCTCTCGCTCCTTGGCCTTTTATAAACTCTGGGAACTACGCAGAAAGTCCATTCCACTTCTCATTGGTTACTGACATCCAGGGGAAGGCGGGTGCAGTTCATGTCGACCCATAGGATACATACAGAGCTTTAAACTGATCTGAGAGCAGAGCCTAGTTTTCAGACCTTCGCAGTTCCTGTCATGGATTTCGCTGCAGAGAGAGTTCTGTTTCACCCACAGACATAATTCAAACGGTTTTAGAAACTAGAGAGTGTTTTCTATCCAACAGTAAGAATAATATGCATATTGTACGAGCAAGAATTGAGTACAAGGCCGTTTAAATTGGGTACAATTTTGTGCTATGTCGAAATGGCACCCCCCTAGTGGCAAGAAGTTTTAAGACAATCAGAAATAGTAGCAGATCCCAAAATGGGCACATTTATAGGCCTACATTTGCGCCCAAGCCAGGTAGCCTAGGCCTACTTCTATGCGTAATCAGGTGGGTGTCCTTACTCAAAATCGACAGGAGCGCTCCAAGAAAAAGACAATTAATAAATTGACAACTCGTAAATGGAACGAAATAAGCAAAAACAGGTGTAGCCTAGGTTGTGTGCACTGAAAACAACGTGTCCACTCCTACAATGACAATGGTAAGACTGTATCAGTTAATATATTGAATGTATTAACAGAAATGACCTTAAACTTCTTGTCAATATTGGGGCGCTGTTTTCACTTTGGAAAAAATCGTGCCCAAATTAAACGGCCTCGTACTCTTTTCTAGATCATACAATATGCATATTATTATTACTATTGGATAGAAAACACTCAGAAGTTTCTAAAACTGTTTGAATTATGTCTGTGAGTAAAACATAACTCATTTTGCAGCAAACTTCCATGTAGGAAGTGAAAAATCTGAAAACGAGGCTCTGTTTCAGGGCCTGCCTATTCAATTGCCTTATATTTTTTGATATGCATGCACTTCATACGCCTTCCAATTCATGTCAACAGGCAGTGGAAGGTCGAATGGGGTGTCTAGCTTGATCTGAGGTCGAATGAGAGCTTTTGGAGTGGCAGGTCAGGAATTTTCTTTGTCTACCAAGGCGTGCGAAGTACCTCGACATTGTCTTCTGATAAGCGTTCGGTTTACACGGCGAATATCTCCAGCTCTGATTTTATTTGATACATGTGATAATAACATCGTAAAGTAGGTTTTAACCGAGTTTTATCAGTTTATTCAACATTTATTGGGACTTTTGGAGTTTTCCGTTCTTTGCGTCGAGAGATGATGGGAACGTTATCAACCTTGGCTAGCATTGTGGCGCGAATTTGACAGAAGAAAAGGACATTCTAAAACCGAACAACGATTTATTCTGGACCAAGGACTCCTTGTACAACAGTCTGATGGAAGCTCAGCAAAAGTAAGAACAATTTATGATGTTATTTCGTATTTCTGTGGAAAATGTTGATTCCTATTCTCCGCCGTTTTGGTGAGCGCTGTCTCGCAATAACGCAAGCTGTATGTTATGGTAAAGTTATTTTTTTAAATCTAACACGGCGGTTGCATTAAAACCTTTTCTCAATAGGGGGTGCTGTTGGCACTTTAATAATTTCGTTCCCAAATTAAACTGCCTCGTACTCAATTCTTGCTCGTACAATATGCATATTATTATTACTATTTGATAGAAAACACTTTCTAGTTTCTAAAACCGTTTGAATTATATCTGTGAGTAAAACAGAACTGGAGTTAGAGCAATTTTCCTATGAGGATGTGAGAATGCTGAAATCTGCTGGCTGTTCTGAGGTCGGTTTATAAATCTGCCTGTCTTCTATTGGTTGAGATGCACTGCATACGCCTTCCCCTGGATGTCAGTGAATAGTGAGAATTGAAATGGTGTTGCTAGGCAGATCTGAGAGCTTATAAATGGGCTGGGAACGTGAGGACCGTCCTTTGTTCTCTTCGCCAGGACGCAGAAAGGAGCTCTGGCTGTCGTTCTAGAACGCTCCCGTTATAGCCCTTAGATATATCCGGCTCTGTTTTTATTCGATATAGGTGTTAAAGACATCATAATGTTGTTATATTAAACCGAGTTATCAGTTTATATCAGTATATTGCGATTTTCGGATATTTATTTGTGCTGCCTTCTAGGGACTTGGGCACGTCTCGCCCACATGGCTAATGTTTACTGCTAATTCGAACGTTGAAGAGGACAATCTACAACCGAGCAACGATTCTTTTGGACAAAGGACACCTTGCCCAAGATTC
The DNA here is from genome assembly GCF_029448725.1 of Salvelinus fontinalis. Lineage (NCBI taxonomy): Eukaryota > Metazoa > Chordata > Actinopteri > Salmoniformes > Salmonidae > Salvelinus > Salvelinus fontinalis. Next base: position 14,913,688 of record NC_074672.1, on the reverse strand, counting down.
TGATGGAAGCTCATCAAATAGTAAGAACTATATATGATGTTAATTCGTTGTTCTGTTGAAAAATGTAAAACTCATATTCCGCCATTAATCTCGGTGCGGTCTCGCTTTAACGCACGCTGTATGTTGTAGTAACGTTAATTTTAAAAATCTAACACAGCGATTGCATTAAGAACTAATGTATCTTTCATTTGCTGTCCAACCTGTATTTTTTTGTCAAGTTTAGGATTAGTCACTGATTAGACTAGGTGCCTCTCCCAAGATTTCTCCCGACATATTGTTGGCAGCTTGGCTACTTTTGTCATTGTATAACCACGATTTGTGCCGCTAAATATGCACATTTTCGAACAAACTCTATATGTATTGTGTAATATGATGTTATAGGACTGTCATCTGATGAAGTTTTGAGAAGGTTAGTGAAAAATGTAATATCTTTTGCTGGTTTATTCGCTATCGCTAACGTGCATGAATCAATGCTGCTGTGTGGTTGGCTATTGTAGTAAGCTAATATAATGCTATATTGTGTTTTCGCTGTAAAACACTTAAAAAATCTGAAATATTGTCTGGATTCACAAGATCTTTGTCTTTCATTTGCTGTACGCTAAGTATTTTTCAGAAATGTTTTATGATGAGTATTTAGGTAATACACGATGGTCTCTGTAGTTATTCTAGTTGCTTTGGTGAGAGCTGTGATGGTGGCTGCAATGGTAAACTATGATTTATACCTGAAATATGCACATTTTTCTAACAAAACATATGCAATACAATAAATATGTTATCAGACTGTCATCTGATTAAGTTGTTTCTTGGTTAGTGGCTATTTATATCTTTATTTGGTCGAAATTGTGATAGCTACCTATGCAGGAAAAAAATGGTGGGAAAAAAAGTTTGGTCTTTTGCTATCTTGGTTAGCTAATAGATTTACATATTGTGTTTTCCCTGTAAAACATTTTAAAAATCAGAAATGATCGCTGGATTCACAAGATGTGTATCTTTCATCTGGTGTCTTGGACTTGTGATTTAATGATATTTAGATGCTACTATTTACTATTTAATATATTTTGCTGGTTTTTGCGATAGCTACCTTTTGCGGTGAATAAATACGTTGTGTGTTTGGCTATTGTGGTAAGCTAATATAATTCTATATTATGTTTTCGCTGTAAAACACTTAAAAAATTGGAAATATTGTCTGGATTCACAAGATGTTTATCTTTCATTTGCTGTACACCATGTATTTGTCATTAATGTTTTATGATGAGTATTTATGTATTTCACGTTGCTCTCTGTAATTATTCTGGCTGCTTCGGTGCTATTTGTGATGGTAGCTGCAATGTAAAACTATGATTTATACCTCAAATATGCACATTTTTCAAACAAAACATAAATGTATTGTATAACATGTTATAAGACTGTCATCTGATGAAGTTGTTTCTTGAATAGTGACTAATTATATCTCTATTTGGTCGGTTTTGTGATAGCTACCTATGCGGTAGAAACATGGTGAAAATATGCGGTTGAGTCTTTGGCTATTGTGGTTAGCCAATATAAATACATATTGTGTTTTCGCTGTAAAACACTTTAAAAATCGGAAATGATGGCTGGATTCACAAGATGTTTATCTTTCATTTGCTGTTTTGGACTTGTGATTTCATGAAAATTATATTATATGATATCCCTGTCCCGTTAGGCTAGGCTATGCTAGTCAGATTTTTTGATGAGGATGCTCCCGGATCCGGGATAACAAACATTGTAGATGAGAGATGATGGAAAATAATGATCGGATAAATGTACTACTGGTGATACTGGTGTGCCATCCCTTTGGCCTATGCAATGGATTAGTCCACCCAGACAGGCGTGAATCAGACAGGTGTCTCGTGTGCAAAAATGTTTTTTCCCAAATGTTATGTTACAGACTTATTCTAAAATGTATTAAATTTAAATGTTTCCCTCATCATTCTCTTAATATTAATGTAAATAAGGTATTTCTGTTTTTTTTTTTTAAAAGCTAAAATATGTTAACCTGTTTTCACTTTGTCATGAGGGTGGGAAAAATTAAAAACGAATCTGGGTCAACCAACAGCCTATCGACCAAACAATCAATCAATCGACTAAATGGGGTCAGTCCTAACTCGAAGTCACTAGACCTAGCAGGTGCCCTCAGAATATAGAGTAACAGGAAGTAACAATTATCAGTTGGCAATGAGACAGCACTAGTGGAAAAGTTAGTATTTTATTCTCCATCCTGGCCCTCTCCATCACCCACCTGGCTGAGAAGAGGCTCTCCACCAACTTCTGTGATTGGTCTGAGGTCACAGACGGGCTCCTCTGGGGGGCTGAGAGAGACAGAGAGAGAAAGAGAAATAAAGAGAGAGACAGTCAGTCAGGGCACGTTAGTTTTCCATTTAGCTCTCCCTCCTCTCTCCCCTGAGCATCACGACTACACTCCACATGACACCACCACACAGTACACAGATAAGACACCCACAGAAGGTTGGAAGCCACAGCAGAGGACAAACACAATCTAGCAGCTGTGTGTGTGTGTGTGTGTGTGTGTGTGTGTGTGTGTGTGTGTGTGTGTGTGTGTGTGTGTGTGTGTGTGTGTGTGTGTGTGTGTGTGTGTGTGTGTGTGTGTGTGTGTGTGTGTGTGTGTGTGTGTGTGTGTGTGAGCGTGTGTGTGAGCGTGCATGTTTAGACACTATCAATGTAGACCATAAGAAAACAAATGGGCTTTTTAATGAAGACATTAATATTATTTGCGAGCCAGTTATTTTCCTTGAAAGCAAAACAGGCCAGATAAAAACTCACCATTTGTAAAGCTGCTTCTTTCCCAGCCAGATGATGAGGGGGTGCTGCATGGAGAGGCCCCATCTTCCACACCTAAAACCCAGCAAAAAGATAGGTCAATGTCATTTGAAAAGTTTCACTGTGGACAACATGAATAGTATACTACACAGGTAAAACACTCAAAGCATATTCATTCATTTGACTGTGATATGTGCTTGTCTTACCTAGCTATGTTAATATGAATGCACTAACTGTAAGTCGCTCTGGATAAGAGCATCTGCTAAATGACTAAAATATAAAACGTAAATGTTTTACATACAGAACTCACATAACTGCATTGATTCAAACTTTAAAAAAATATATTGTTCACAAATGTGTCCTTTGTACAGTTATTTTTTTTAAATATAGTTATTTGACTGTTTAAAACCTAGCAGTACTATTTGTTTTTCTGAGAGTGAGGCGGATATATAGCGTTTTGCAAAAAACATATTTGTCTCTCTGAAATGAAACCATCAATTGATAGATTTCAAACAAATACATGTCTGTCATTGCACAACCCCATGCCACGATTAGATAGTCAAAAAACACACAACCTCTTTCAGAACTTCTTTAAACAATAAAAGCTAATTTACCAACATTTCTGAAAATAGCGTTTTGGAATGAAGCTTTTCATATAGAAATGACTAAAACCTGTCAGATCTGTCTGTTTGGCAGGCGTATGACCTCTTCAACCTATCATCTGTCACACATTTTCACACATTCTTCTACTATGGTAAAGGTCTTACTGGGGTGCAGATGCCCGTCCTCAGCCTCCTCTGACATGCAGCCAGACTGGGAGCGGCCCAGTCCGATGGAGTAACCCTGGTTCTTCCTGCTCCCCGAGCGAGAGCCCCACTTCAGACCCTCACCTGAAACACCCAACAGAGACACAGTGTATTTCCTAACCAAAAGGATGACAGAAGTCTTAGAACTGTACACATTTGTGGTATTAAAGGACAAAGTTACCTTGATTTTAATAAAGGTCTGACGAAGTGTCAATGGATAAAATAAGCATTAAAAAAACTCCCATCCATTCAATGTGAACGTATGCATACCAAGAATTCCAAAAAGTTTTGGAACACTGTAAAATCCATGGAGAATAAGAGCACCTCCTCCCAGCTGCCCACTGTACTGACGCTAGGAAACACTGTCACCACCAATAAATCTACGATAATCGATCATTTCAATAAGCATTTCCCTACGGCTGGCCATGCTTTCCACCTGGCTACCCCTACCTCGGCCAACAGCTCTGAACCCCTGCAACAACTGGGGTAAATATCAATGATGTCGCTCTTGCTGCTGGTGATTCTTTGATCCACCTCTATGCAGACGACACCATTCTGTATACATCTGGCCCTTCTTTGGACACTATGTTAACAAACCTCCAAACGAGCTTCAGCTTTAACTATGTGTTGTTGTTTTTGTCGCACTGTTTTGCTTTATCTTGGCCAGGTCACAGTTGTAAATGGGAACTTGTTCTCAACTGGTCTACCTGGTTAAATAAAGGTTAAATAAAAATAAACAAATAAAAATGAACAGGAGTGTCTCACCTGGGTTGTAGTCGATTAAGGTCTGTAGGTATTCATTAGTGTCCAGATCAACAGGGACAAATGCAGTGTATTTACTGAGAATGTTACAGGCTTTGCTGGTGTGGATGGCATACAACTGGCATCTTCTGCCAGAACCTGGAAAATAACATGTTGTCACCTTATCATCTTTGATTTACATAAATTCCATTATAAAACTGATTTGAAGAAGTAAACTATTACCAAAACAAAACAATAAAAGACAATCGAGGTGCTGAAAAAGGAAATCCTGCACCGGTATGGTTACACCTTGATTAGCAGGGCACAACGATTCAATGATTGGGCGTATGATCTTACAGCATCCCCCGATCACAAATGCATGATATAATTAGGCTGGCCGAGAGCTGGCTAACTGCTAAACCCCTGATGCTCACGACCATCAAAAGTGGTCATAGATAAATTGATATGCTCTCTTCCGTTCAAAGCTAAATAGTTAGCCAGCCAAGCTAAGCTGGTTGTACTGGTGGAAGGCCAACAGGTGGCTTTGGAAGCCAGACTGGAGGGAGAGGTGGCGAGTCTGGAAGACATGTTCCCAATGGACCATGAGGTGACACCAGAGCCCGCCTCTCTAGCGGGCCGGTTTGGCACGGCCCAACTGGAGGATCCCAACTTGACCAGCGCTCTCCAGTAGGTGACGGTGGTGGACAGAAATCCCGTGGAGGGGCAAGTCAAATCACCTACCCCCATTTCTATATAAAGAAGTTGCTATATCAGGCCGTGAAGAAGAATGAAGAAGAATGACTAATGTCTGGAGTTGTTGTTGGTGCCCCGTCCCTTTGTACCATCTGTCCTGAAGTTGGCACACTCCCATCTTCTTGGGGCTCACCTATGGGTTGAGAAGACCCTAGACAGGATCAAGGCATGATTTTACTGGCCAGGAGTGAAGAAAGCAGTGGAAGAATATTGCCGTAGTTGCCCCGAGTGCCCGAAAGTGGCGCCAAAACCCCATTTTCACTGTCCCTTAATTCCACCTACCAATTATTTCAGTTCCTTTCAGCAAGGCCACAATGGACCTGGTGGGACCTCTACCCAAGAGCAACCGAGGGCACCAATACATTCTGGTGATTCTGGATTATGCACCAGGTACCCAGAAGCCGTTCCCCTGCGCACCATGGTCACCAAGGGAATTGCATGTGAGTTGGTCATGCTGTTCTCCAGGGTAGGCATTCCTGACGAGAAACTGACCAACCAGGGCACCCCGTTCATGTCACGAATCATGAAGAATCTATGCAAGCTAATGAAAACAACCCAGTTGCGCACCTCAGTGTAACACCCTCAGACCGATGGATTGGTGGAAAGATTCAATCAAACCCTGAGGCAGATGATGAAGGTGATGGAGGCTGATGGAAAGAATTGGGACCAACTGCTACCCTATCTGATTTCTCGATCCGAGAAATGCTCCAAGCTTCAACAGGATTCTCTCCCTTCGAACTCCTGTAAGGGAGATAACCAAAAAAAGAAGCCTGGGAACAGCAACCATCACCCCACCGGACCTTGGTGGAGCACGTGGGAGACACAAGAGATTGGATGGCAACCCTGTGGCCCCTGGTACGGGAACACATGATGGAGGCCCAAGTGCGGGTGTACAACAGAGGAGCACAATGAAGGGACTTTCAGCCAGGAGACAGAGTGTTGGTCCCAACCTCAGAATGTACGTTTTTGGCCCGATGGAACAGGCCATACAAAGTCATTGAGAAGGTAGGTGTAGTTAACTATAGGGTCAGACAGCTGGGACGTAGGCATCTGACCCAGATTTACCATGTGAATTTGCAAAAGAAATGGAATGCATGTGATGTACTCTTCTCTATTTCCCCGAAGAAGGCTACCACAGAGACCGAGCCGATGGAGGTGCCAATGGGGGAGCAGCTGAGCCATGCCCAGAAGCAGGAGCTGAGGGAGTTGGTCGGCCGAAAGCAAGATGTGTTCTCCAGTGAACCAGGACACACCGATCTGGTACAGCATCATCACCGAACCCAGGACAAAGGTGAAGTTGAGACCCTACCGGAAGCAAGGAGAGAGGCTGTCAGCACCGAGGTCAAAACGATGTTGGAAGCTGATATAATCGAAGAGTGAAATAGTGAGTGGTGCAGCCCCATAGTGTTGGTGCCGAAACCAGACGGCACCTTTCAATTCTGTAATGATTTTAGAAAGGTAAATTAAATCTCAAAGTTCAATGCCTACCCCATGCCCCGAATTGATTAATTAATCGAACAGCTAGGGACTGCCCAATTTGTCAGCATGCTCGACCTGACAGAGGGTTATTGGCAGGTGCCCTTAGCTCTCGAGGCACAGGAGAAAACTGCTTTCACCACCCTGGACGGACTGTTCCATTATAAGAAGCTGCACGGGGCCTCGGCCACCTTCCAGAGGTTGATGGACCGGGTTCTCCGGAGTACGCGGCGGCATACATTAACGATATTGTGATCCAGGGGAGCGAGTGGGAGACACATCTAAACCAAGTGAGCGCGGTATTGCAGGCCTTACGGGAGGCGGGGCTAAAAGCGAACCCAAAGAAATGTCGGCTCGGCTTGCGAGAGGCTGAGTACCTGGGGTACATGATCGGGAGGGTATGTGTCAAACCAAAGGTGAAGAAAGTGGAGGTGATTTGGGACTGGCCCCGCCCCCTCACCAAGAAGCAGGTACGCATGTTTGCGGGGTTGACTAGTTACTACCGGAGACTTATTCCCCACTTTGCCTCCCTAGCCAGTCCCCTGACAGAATTGACCAGGAGCCGTCTGCCCTCCCAGGTGATGTGGACCGAGGAGACGGAGAAAGCCTTCCAGGACCTAAAGGGAGCACTGTGTTCTGGACCCGTGCTGGTGACACCGGACTTCTCCAAATCACTGGTGGTACAGACCGATGCGTACGAAACAGAGGTGGGTGCCATCCTATCACAGTCATATACATTGGCCGGAAGCTGTTGCCGCCGAAACAAAGATATTCCACGGTGGAGAAAGAATGTCTAGCGATCAAGTGGGCGCTGGAAACGCTGAGACGGCCCTTCACCCTCGTAACAGACCATGAACCATTGGTTCGGATGTCATGGAATAAGGACAGTAACGCCCGCATCACCGGCTGGTTATTATCCTTACAGCCCTTTGCTTTCTCTGTCGTCCACAGATCAGGTGTAGCCCATGGAAATGCAGATGCCCTCTCCAGGAGGGATGCTCTAGGGAGCTGGACCGCCCCTCCCTCAGGGTCAGAGCTGAGGGGTGGGGTCTGTGGCAGACAGCAGGGAGGGGTGGTTATTGAGGGGAGATATCTTGCAGCCCACTGGCTCCACCCCTGAGCCTTATATGGACTTCCAGCACCAACAAGGCGTTGCTGTAGGTCGTTAAGCAAGGGAGTGCTTGGGGATAAAGGAGGAAGCAACCTGCACAAAGGGGCAGAGTAAGGAGAGCAACGTGCGTTATGAAGAGTGGGAGAAGAGAGAATACTATCTGAGATTACCCGTTGTGACCTGGACTGTCGGATTAACCCCCTTGTGTACTGAACCGGATTGGCTGAGGACCCGAGTTTTAGGATTACCCCTGGAGAATGGAACAGACAACGAGAATGGCTTGTGGACTGTGAAGTAATTGGGGAATTCCCCCTTCTTCCCCAGTGTACAACAATCCCTAATAAACTTGCCATTTGCATTCTAATTGTGCTAGAGGTGTATGTTTTGTTATTGAACTTGGTTATGTGGAAACCCCAACCCCTTGAGCGTGCTACAATGTGTTATATAACTTTGGAGATAAGTAGGAGAAAAATGCCATTAAATTATTTTTACTACCATTTAGCTATGTTCACAACTTAAGCCTTAGCCCCACCCATCTCTAAGAATTCATATGTAAACGCATGAGTCAGCATGATATTGTCCTCCAGAATGTAGTCTCTCTATTATCCCCCATCCCTTATCTCAGCCAATCATGGATCCTGCCTTTGTCCCTATATAGCTCAGTGCTTTCTACTGGGCTAAACTCATTTTGAGATTTGTTTTTCATATTTACAGATCTCATACAAATTTGTAAGTCATATGAAAGTTAACATGTTCAAGAAGGCATTTCTGCAACAACAAAAAATATATATTTTCACAGCCATACTGTGATGTAGGAAATCACATCAAACACCCCGATCCTGAATCCGGTCACATTTGAGCAATGAGATATTACCCATGTCTTACGCACCATGCTCAATTTCACACTCCTTATCTGCCATGTTTTCAAAATCCTGAATAATGGAACGTCCAGCCAGATGATGGAACGTTTCGTTCCACAGTTCCTCGTGAACTTTCTCTTCCCGCTCTCTGCCCTTCAGGTAGGGGTTTATATCAAAGGTCACCTCCCACTTGACTGGCTTCCCGCAGAGCAGGCCCGACACCACAGCCTTACAGTCCCCCTTCACCACTTCCTGACAGGCAGGGGTGGTGTTCAGGTCTGGCGTGGCTGAAGGCTCCTGGGGGGTTTCTATCTCACACAGCTGATTGGGGTAGCAGTCTGGTAACACAACAATGAGTAGTTAGACATCTTGTCTGGGATATCAGTTATTGAATAGATTAGTGTGTCTACCATTGCTCAATGTTAGGGTGAGTGGGAGGGCTGTAGTTGTGGACGCACCTGCGTCTCCTAAGCTGCCGACAGAAGGGTCAGTGGAGGAGGAGCAGTCCTCCCCACTGGTGCTCCTGGTTCCTCCTGGAGCGTGCTCTGGGTCAGCCCTGCTCCTGGTGGCTCCGGCCTGCAGGTTGGAGCCGGGGGACTGGGCCTGCTCTGGGTCCACCTCTTGGGGAGCCCACTCCAGATGGGGGGAAGGTCTGTGAGAAGCCCCGTTGGTAGTACGCCCCCTGGAAGCCGTGGCAGATGTGGCACACAGGTTCACCAGCTGTGGCTGTCAGGGGTTAGACATAAAGATACATGTTTAGCTAAATACTATGACCAAAGATGTTATTAAACTTTATTGAAATGTTAATTTATGTCCAGAATAATTGCAATACATCCATTGACTTACTCTCCACGACTGTGAACCGAACACAGACTAATGCGACCATGCCCAGTCAGGCAAGAAGCTCACTTAAGTGTTAATAAGGACCATTACAGTGATGGCATTGTGCATGCAGTAATGATAGACTCAGTCATCAGAGCAAAGTGTTTTTGCCCATTCTACTGATTACACTAAATCAGTGGTTCCCAAACTTTTTATAGTCTCGTACCCCTTCAAACATTCAACCTCCAGCTGCGTACCCTCTCTAGCTCCAAGGTCAGCGCACTCTCAAATGTTGTTTTTTGCCATCATTGTAATCCTGCCACACACACACACTATACAATACATTTATTAAACATAAGAATGAGTGTGAGTTTTTGTCACAACCCGGCTTGTGGGAAGTGACAAAGAGCTCTTATAGGACCAGGGCACAAATAATAACAATCAACAATTTTGCTCTTTATTTAACCATCTTACATATAAAACCTTATTTGTTCATTGAAAATTGTAAATGACTCACCATAGGTTAATGAGAAGAAGGTGCTTGAAAGGATGCACATAACTCTGCAATGTTGGGTTGTATTTGAGAGAGTCTGTCTTAAATAATTTTCCACACACAGTCTGTGCCTGTATTTAGTTTTTATGCTAGTGAGGGTCGAGAATCCACTCTCACATAGGTACGTGGTTGCAAAGGGCATCAGTGTCTTAACAGCATGATTTGTCAAGCCTGGATACTCTGAGTACAGCCCAATCCAGAAATCTGGCATTGGCTTCTGATTAAATAAAAAAATTTACAGAACCGCTTGTTGCAATTTCGATGAGGCTCTCTGGTTCAGATATTGGTAAGTCGACTGGAGGCAGGGCATGAAAGGGATGAAGAATCCAGTTGCTTGTATCATTCGTTTCGGGAAAGTAGCTGCGTAATTGCGCACCCAACTCACTCAGGTGCTTCGCTATATCACATTTGACATTGTCTGTAAGCTTAAATTCATTTGCACACAAAAAAATCATACAATGATGGAAAGACCTGTGTGTTTTCCTTGTTAATGCAGACAGAAGAGCTCCAACTTCTTAATCATAGCCTGAATTTTGTCCCGCACATTGAATATAGTTGCGGAGAGTCCTTGTAATCCTAGATTCAGATCATAAAAAACATCACCCGGATACGTCATTACATAGTGCAGAAAATACACGAGAGTTTAGGGGCCTTGCTTTAACAAAGTTAACCATTTTCACTGCAGTGTCCAAAATGTCTTTCAAGCTGTTAGGCATTCCCTTGGCAGCAAGAACCTCTCGGTGGATGCTGCAGTGCACCCAAGGGGCTTCCCAGGAGCAACTACTTGCACGCGTGTTACCACTCTACTATGCCTCCCTGTCATGGCTTTTGCGCCATCAGTACAGATACCAACATGATCAGCAGCTACGTTTGGCTACATACGGACCGTTAGTGGAATTCCCGCGAGAGAGTAACGGTTAATGTGATTGGATGTTAATTATTTGACTAGGCTACCTGTATTTGACATTGTGTTGTTATTTCGCTTTTTATTTTTGGCAGTGAAACGAGGCTACTCAGGCGAGAAAAAATGTAATCACATTTTTATTTGGTGTACCCCCGACGGCATTGCTTGGGAATACCTGCACTAAATCAAGAACAACGCCTTTTATGACATGGGTTATGCCATAATTTGAATTAGCTGATGTCAATTTGTATAAAATGTTTTCTTATATTTCTTTATATGCTTTCTGTTGATGATCATAAAACCTGTTTTGTCTTAATAAGCAGGTCAATAATTTCAGCACCCAGAACCAAGTCTTGCGTGCACTAGTAACTATCACACTATGCAGATCAAAGTCAAATTCCAAGTATATCATTTGTACAAGGGCAGAAACCATGGAATGACAGGTGAGCCTTGCCTCATTATACCAATGCGCTCTGGGCAACTTTCAGACAGTCCATTATCATTCATGAAATGATGGTGGCCCTCATTAGTGATGAGAGAACATTCCTCTTTTGTATTCTTGATTACACTCCAACTCAGCACAGGGTCAGATCGCTTTCTCCCACGCCATTATTACTCATCCACCGTCACTGCAATTTCAACACTGACTTCCTGGCATATCTTATCGAAAAGACAATATAATTTTCCGAAAGAGATTTGGGGTTTTCATGTTCGTGTACAAAATGACATATGCTGCAAGATCAACCTGTAAAAAACAATATTTTCCAGAATAATGGTTTTTACTTTTACCATGAAAGCCTATTATTTTTGCGCCAATGTCTTAGGTATTCTGTGGTGTTTCTTGAATTGCTTTTGTGTGGTTAAATTGGATTGTCACTTAAACGATTATATTTGAAGATTGAAATCAATGAACCATGTGTATCATATTAAGACATGTTTCTAATGATTTCTATACATGTTTTTCTTTTTGAACAATTCCCCTCGTAGTCATTCTTCCTCAGGTTATAAGTAGAGTGTGAGATAGATGAGGACAGAGACACAGTAGGAAGAGGGGACATAGGAATCGAACTGCAGTTTCCAGGGTCGAGACCCAGATCTGTTGGCAGTGCCACAAGATCACAGACACTGCACTCACGTGGTAGTCAGTCTTCCACTGTGCTCCATAGTCAGGGCTGGTCTGTCCATTCAGCTCCTGGACCTGAGTTCTCCTCAGTGGGTTCTTCCCCTCTACAGACCTGGGGTCACTGGGAGTGTAGGTCTTCTTCATGTTTTGGTTGTATTCCACTATCTGGCTGGTGCTATACACACGTCTTCTAGGTGACGATTTGCTGTCCGTTCCTATGGGTTTGTGAAAAGATCACATTCATTTGTGTGCACAAATACAAGTTTTCATGTCTGAACGCGTTATCATGTCTGACCAAGTGATCGTTATCGCATGAATTGGACCAACTAAACACAAATGGCATTTGAACCAGTGGAAAGGTAGAGATGATCTCAGACCTCTAGATTCTTACCCATGGCTTTGTGTTCTGTGGGGCCAGGGCTGCTTTCTGACATGGAGTCCAGATAGGAGTCAAACGGCAGGCTGGAGTGTATGTCCCTGTGCATTTCTGGACCGTCAGATAAGGCTGTAGTCGTCCCTGGGTCCTCCTCTTGGGAGTGGTAAAACACTGAGCTAGCTGACACATTGGAATGCATCATACTGTATCGCCTCCTTTTATCCTGGCGGAAGAGTTGAAAGAGAAATGTTTGAGTGCTGCATGTCTACACCACTTGAGAGATTAATTGATAGTTGCTGACCGAGCCATTCATTTCAAGATATAGCTTTTCGACACCTTTCAGAGAGGATATTTTAGCCTTCAAAAAAGAATCCACATCCTTCACTTCAATCATTTAACATAGAGAAGATCTATTGAATTGAAATAGAGGGGAACAGATGATGTGCTTGAGTCTCATTCAGGAGTGAGGAGACTCAATATCTTAATCACACTAAGAAATATGAATACATATTACATAGACACTTTATGTCAAGGTGTAGGGCTACTTACAGATTTGGGATTGGGATGGTAGCGCGTGGTGTCGCACACCACGCTGTAGCCAATCAAACAGTCCCCAGGGAACAGGAATGTGGAGCCCACTGGGGAGAGCAACACCTCCTTGGTGTCAGGGAACAACCAGTCGATGGCTATGTCACTCAGCACTGGGGCCATGGTCTTCTTCAGCGATTTAATAATCTGGGAGAATATACAGATAAGAGAGATGCAGTTGAAATAGAATAGAAACAGAGATCTATTGAAGTTATTCTTATGATGTTCAGTGATCTGGGAGAGTACAGGCAGAGATGCAGATGACATTGCCTTCCTTGAGTGCCAGCATTATAGAGGTGAAACGCAGATTCCTAGAATACCGCATTGTCTACTGAAATTAGGACATTCCCTCCGTCTGTGCAATACAACTTGTTTTGTGAAAACAAGACTAGAGCCTGTAAGCCTGTGAGTGTGGAATAATAAAGGATCCTTTTAAAACATAACGTATGCTGTGAATCAGGCTGATTCTAATGGGCGTTTTATTCAACAAAATGAATTGTTAATTGCTAACAGTGGCGAGCACTCTGTCTGAACAATTTGCATCCACTGCATAATGGCCCTCTATGACATTCAGAATAGATGGTTGTCGCAAAGAGGAGGATAAACATGTCATTGGAAATGAGGACCTTGGGCTGCAGTCTCTCCCCTTCTGCCAAGAACTCTGCCGTTCCTTTGGAAACTGCCGCCAGTCCTGTCATCAGTCTCCTGCAAGCACTCTGACCGATGCCGAAGGTGTAGCACCTGCCAAAACAAGATTCACATCTCAGTGGCTTAGTGGCCTGGAAAGACCAGCGGCCTGAAAATGTCTGTAGGTATCGGAGTCTAATAAGCGTCAGACACCCTATCTCTCAGACATTTATTCCCTCAAAGAGACCTCTTGAGATGGTCCAGTAGCTCAAAGTTGTGGTGGTATATTACAACACACCCCCCTGCAAAGTTTTGGTTTTATAAGTCCATGTAATTTGCTGCACATAGCAGAAGAAAACTAGATGATGCGAAATGTAGTTAATTCTCCGCAATGAGAATTATGTAGCAAATGACAGAGCAGAGGAAGAATTTAGTGTGTTGTCAGGCACCCTCAAGGCAGTCAATGAATGCATTGCACCAAGAGTAGTTCACAAACTAGACCTCGATTCAAATGTATCAAGAAATATGAATCTGTATGCCTAGCAATCAACAAATGTACATCGTTTAAAGCACACATTTACAAGTCTCAGTAACAAATGACAGCTCCAATAAACCCCCTATGGTGAACAGCATTGGTGCTTTCAAAACAACTGTGAACTCGACGACTCATGAAGTCAACTCAGAGATCCGAGTAGGAATTCTGAGTTGTATGACCGTTCAAAACTAATTTTCCCAGTTGGAGCTTGTTTCCTTCCGAGTTCTCAGTTGTCTTGAACGCCCTGAAGTCGGAAGTAGGAGATCTCCCAGATCTGAGTTCCCAGTTGTTTTGAATGCGGCACATGTGAACAAGAGGCTCGTAGAATCATTCATGACTCTTTTCGAGTTTTCAGTTCATCGCTCGCCGGTAAAGGGCACTGAGGTATAATAAAAATGGATAGGGGGTCCTAGTGGCTCTGGCCATTATTGAGTCAAATTAATGAAATTAGTCCAAAGATTCGCTCTTTTGACTAAATTAGTCGAAAAGATCAGAGTCAGTAAAAAGAGCAGAACTACCTATCACTAGCCTGATGAGGACCGAGAGTGAGACACAGAGTGAGAAATGATCGGACTCTGTTGATGGTCAATTTTCATCATCATGCAGCCTAATGCCATGTCTCCTTATCAGATTTCCCATTAGGTTTGTTAATTTCACTTCACATGTCACACTGAGTACAAATTAGAGATGTCAATCTCCATCTCAACATCAGCAGATGCACCAGTGATGGCCGCTCTGCATAGTTGGTGAGGGCAAACAGTGGGGATTAGAAAGGAAGCACAACCTTTAGCATAGCTACATGTCTGACGTGGGCTGTGTCCCAAATGGCACCCTATTCCCTATACAGTGCACTACTTTTGACCAGGGCCCATAGTGTCAAAAGTAGTGCACTATATAGGAAATAGGGTGCTATTTGTGATGCAGACCTGGTAGCAGAGGTTCATTAGTATTTTCTCTGTCCACTGACCTGGGATGTGCTGATTTGTGAGTGTGGAGCGATAATGATTCTGGGCGCGCGGACGGATTGGCCAGACCACTGTGTATCTAATCCAATCATCTAGGGGTTATTCATCCTTTAAAAAGGGCAATATTTAAAGTTAATTACATCAGTTGTAGTTCAAGAGAGGATGACTGCGGATTAAGATTGGAGATGCAACAACCAAAGTGAAACAATAACCAATTCCCTGCAGACAGTATTGTGTTATTGGCAGTCTTGGTCTATCAACAGCTGGTGTTTTGATTCTTCAGGGGCATGTTCAGAGCATCTCCTCATGTTCAGATGCTGCAGTGTTTGAAAATATTACCATATTACCATATGACTTTGTTGACACTGAGTTGCTTTGACTTTACCATACCCAATAGTGTTGCGCGGGTTGATTCATAACCAGCAGTCCGCGCGGGGCGGGTTTAGGGCCATGAAATATTGTGTGGATTAAGGGCGGGTGGTGGTGGGCGGGTTGAACAAAGAGAAAATAATACCTTAAATCCATAAATGTAGCCTATCATTCTTGTGCAATTTATATCTATATGTTACATTGGCATTTTTATTTCATCCTTTCATGCTCTGGCATTTGCGCATAAGACTAAACTTTGTAGGCCAAACTGTATGCATGCCAAACAGCCTACAAGCTAAACAACAAATGCTTTTGGGATCGGTCAGTAAATGTCAATATCTATCCATGGAGGCGAAAAGGACAATGTTGGAGTTTAAAGATGCAATATATGTAACTCTTTGAGTGACCTTACCAAATTCACATAAACATTTGTGTTATAGAACGGTCAATCTAATTGAAAGCAAGTCTAAGAAGTAGTAGATCTGTTTTATGTGCCCGTTCTTACATTTCGTTTTTGCATCTTTCACTTTCGGTTTTGTACACCAGCTTCAAACAGCTGAAAATACAATATTTTTGGTTATGTAAAATATATTTCACAATGGTTTAGATGGTACAAGGATTCTCTACACTATACTTGCTTGTTTTGTCACATAAACTGAAATTAGGCAAACTATTAGAATTTTAGCAACCAGGAAATGGAGGAGTGATTTCCGCATAGAGCATCTTTAATTCAATAAGAGAAAAGCTGTGAAATGGAGAGTTGAAAATAAAGAGAAGGGAAGGGTTTGGAAACTATGGATACTATACCAATTGGATAGTCGCAAGACTGACTTCAAATAGGCGTATGGTACCTCAAGGAAACTGTAGCCTACTGTTTAGATGGGTTAAATGGAAACTGAACTCTGGACACTGCAGGTCTATAACATCTTACATTACCTTTATATTAACTCCTGCAGAATTAAGCATTTCTTGCAGTAAAATGATACACCAAATGTAGGCAAAATGTTGACTCGGGAACAGGAGTGGAGAAATATGATTTTTTCCTTTCAGTATCTTGAGAGAACGTGAATGCAGTTCCATCTGTGGAGTTGCTATCTTTAAAAGCTGATAGTAGCCTATTTCAACCACATAAAATACTGTTTTTGCTCTGGCATTATGGGGTATTATGTGTAGATTGCTGAGGATAAAAAAAAAATATATATATAAAATCAATTTCAGAATAAGGCTGAAATGTAACAAAATGTGGAAAAGTCAAGGGGTCTGAATACTTCCCGAAGACACTGTATAGTCAGAAGGTTGCGGATGGGTTATTAGCAATTGCAGGTGAACAAACAGCTGACCCGCACACCCCTAATATCCAATCCTGATTGAGCTACAGGTTTTTGAAGTCACACCAAATAATATCAAGTACTGTGCAAACATAAGGTGCATATTTCCAAGCTTCATTTTAAAAGGATTACTGAGCAATAACAGCACAGCCACCATATAACGTTCTGAGAGCCATATGTTTCTTAGAGCTTAATGAGCGTGTTGGTGTCATGTGGTTATTTTGCATACAACCATCACACAACCTTCTGGGAATGGTGTAGGATAGTTCCTTGGCTTTTAAAAATTCGCAAAACATTTAAGGACTTGACAAAAAACATACATTTGTTGGTACTGTAGCCCAATGACCAAAAGTGCCCTCTTTGGCCTCAGGGGTGGAATGTTATTAATATTTTTCATAATTCATAAAGATATATATTTTTTTTGATGATTGACAATCTGGTGTTTCTATATTAAACAGTTTTATTATATATTTCAGTCTTCTGTGTTGTATATAAAGTGTAATATTGGGATGCAAAATTGAATACATTTCAACTTTATATCTGACATGGTACTGGTGTCTTCTTTTTTTAAGCCCATAACCATGTGTGTCAGGTGTATACTTTAGTTTCAAAGTAGATTTGCTTAAGACTACCAATAATCACTGTGGCCCTGATTTAGCCCACTGCAGTAAAAGGTTAACAGATCGTTACCTAAAAGTTGAAACATGGGTACATTTAATTCCATTTTTAATTAAAATGTTGGTAATGTTATAGGAACGTTCTCCAACTGGTTTGACATTAGGAATCTTCTCAAATAGTTCAGAGAACTATAAGAAACAACGTTCTTCTGTGGAAATCTCAGTACTTCAGCATTAAGTTTCCTACAGGTTTCCTCAAGATTATATTTAAAGTAATGTTCTCATATTAACCCTTCACTAAGCCCCACCTCCCTTGGTTACTGTTGCAACCTTGGACAACATTTTCCCGGGAAGCCCATTTCCCCATACGAACCACTGGCGAAATCCCCTCAGAATGATCTCAAATTGTGTCTTTAATACACAATGAAATTAAATACAGACTACCCCTTGCTAACCAGGAAATGCTCGGGTATGTTGTGGTGGACTGTCATTACAATTGCTTTACGAGAACCTGGTAAAATTTGTTTGTGGTGTGGCTAGCCACTGAATGGCTCTGAATTCACTGTCAGCATGCAGTCAATGCTGCTAACTAGCTAGTGCTTTCAAATCTTGATGTCGACAGCAGATGGCAGTTGTATTAATAACATGGCTAACTTAGCTAGTTAAAATACATTTCAAAAAGCATGTTATATTAAGTGGCTACCTAGCTAGCATTAGCAACATTTGGTGGTCAATGAGACTGAGAGCTAGCTAACCAGCTGAGCTAGCAAACAATGTAACAAAAGTATAATTTCAGATTCGAAAAATACTACATCAGGCTCTGCATTTCAGGAATCACAGTAGCAAGTACCCCTGGTGCACTGTACAATTATTTAACCATTTTAACAATGTATTTTTTGAAGAAAACTCTCAATTTAATATGTTTTAAACTTGAGCTTGTCCGAGGTGTAGGACTCGACGACAGTTGTTATCCATTGGAGCACTGCGATTGGTTGCCACAAATTCTTGAGAGGGGCTTAGCGAAGGGTCAGTTGTTCCGAGAACGTTAAGAAAGCTATCCATAAAAACCACAAGAAAACTTTAGTAATGTTGAGAGAACGTTCTAAGAATGTTATTTAAAAACATATACATTCTGTTCTCAGCATCAACAAATGTCTCTCTATCCTCTTTCTTGTTAAGTGTGTTCAGGTGTGTTGACCACGCCCACTTATTGGCCACACCTGATCTTAATGAGTGCTTGATTCGTTTGAAATGAGGCCTGTTTGAATAGACAAAAATGAACAGTTTTGTACGTGTCAAAAAAAAGGAAGGGCATGCTAGCACCATCCATGGATAGAGAACAGAAGATTATAGACTCGAATCTCACTGATGCCTTGTCACAATAAAAAAATATTTGTGTTTGCATGATTACTGCCTAAGGATATAAATGTCCATGTGTCCTATCTGTGCTAAGCCAATATAAGCTAGCTGTGTTATTAAAAGTCTTATTGAAATAGTCAGTGGAAGTTATTTAAAAAAAATAAAAACCTATCATTTCTCATTAATAAAACCTCCCAGAACATTCTCAGAACCTCCCTGCAATCTAAAAGTTTACATTCCCAGAAAAGGTGAAATTTTCAGTTCTGTTCTCAGAACACTTAAAGAAAGTTACCGGTCAGGAAACGGCTTCATTCCCACAACCAATGTGAACTTCCAAGCAACCAAATGTGCTAGCTGGGAAGGTTTTGCAATAAAATCCCCTAGCCTTGATGACATGTCTGAATGGTTTGTTGTTAATTTGCTTTGTGCATAATGCATTAGCAAGCCCAATCAGATGTAATATGACTACTGTGCTCGTTAGTGTTGTGGTGCTATTGTTCTTGTGTCCAATTCCATTCCAACTCTTAAAGCGGTGCTCGAGGACATCTGATTCACACGTGGTATCAAATGGGGCACTTTGCAACGGGTTTAGATTAGAAGCCTCCAGCTAGGGCAAAATGAACAGCAATTTACCAATACTCATAAACCCCTTTACACCATGGTAAGGGATGCTGGGTTTGCATACTGATAGATTCCCCCAGTGCCTGTAAGAAGAGGAAGTGAAGGACAGGTATATGTTGATTGTGTGTTTACCTGGTGTAGCGGGCATGGCTGCGGACCAGCTCGATGACCTTCCCTGTGTTGTTGACGGCCCCGTCCGTGAGCAGGAAGAGCATGCGAGGATGACCTGCGTGCATCGGTTGCCTCAGGATCCATTTGAGCGGTGCCAGGATGTTGGTGCCGCCCATGTCAGCTCGGATCTTCCTGATGTACTCACAAGCCATGGTTACTGTTTCCTGAAAAATGTAGAAAGCAAGAGAAAAAGCATAGTAGCATTAAATAGCCTAGCAGTTAGAAAAGCTAGCCTGCAACCGGAGGGTTGCCAGTTCGGATCCCGGGTCTGACTGGAAAAATCTGGTGGCAAGTGAGCTGGGAACCAGAGGGTTGCTTGTATAAAATTCTAGACGCTATTGCCTGCAGTTGTGCCCTTGAGCAAGACACTTAACACCCTACAACAACAGCGCCTCAGGCGCCCAGTGTGGCAGCCCCTGCACCTCTCCTAGTGGTTGGGTTAAAAGTGGAAGTCAAATTTCAGTTGGATATTGTTTGCAATTGACCAATAAAGTGATCTCTCAATAGACAAACGTGTCTCTGACTCATACTTCGATTACCTGTAGTTGTCAAATCTGTCCCGCAAGATTAAGTATTTACTAATAGAGATTTTATTAATGACATGCAGTTAATTAATATTGACCTGAAAGCAGAAACACTACATGTCCTGCCAGCCTCATACCTCATCATAGCTCTGACTGGTAGTAAACAGTGTTTTGAATGTGGAGCCGAAGCCGATGATGTTGAAGAGGCTGGCAGGCACAAGGCTCTTCAGAATCACCACCATGGCATCCTGGGAACAGAATAGACATGATAAAAACACAAGGTCAAGAGGTAGAAGAGCAAAATGAGAAAAGTGGGAAAGAGCGAGGTAGAGAGCAAAAAGAGAAAAAGAAAAGAAACAAGACAGGCAGACCAGGCAGTCAATTTTTTAAGTCATTGTCTAACAATCAACCTTGTTCACCTGCTGCAAGTGTTCTTTACCTATATGAGGAAATGTGTTAAAACGTTTTTGGCTGCAGCAGTTGACCAGATTACAGCTCCTCTAACACGATCTTCTCTGCCATCAGGCTAGTTATTACAAACTGTTTAAAGTTTAAAGTGTTATTAGTCATATGTACAGGATACACATGGTATACACTGTCCAACAAAATGCTTACTTACAGGTTCCTTCTTGATAATGAAACAATAAGAAATAATAAAAGATAAGAATATGAACAGAAAGTAAATGGCTTAGTAGAATAGAATAGACATTTTAGCATATGTATAATACAGGAAGTTTGTAGTAAATGAATTACGTTTATGTATCAGGGAAGGGGGAATTAGGGGGCAAGTGTTTAAATTGTGCAGTATTAGCAATAGTAAATAAGAGTCTGGTAGCAACAGTTGTGATGTGTGTGTACCACATACTCTCACTACTGGTGTCCCCCAGGGCTAAGTTCTAGGCCCTCTCCTCTTCTCGCTATACACCAAGTCACTCGGCTCCGTCATATCCTCACATGGTCTCTCCCTATCATTGCTATGCGGATGACACTCAACTACCTTTCTCCTTCCCCCCCTTTTGACACCCAGGTGGCAACACACATCTCTGCGTGCCTGGCAGATATCTCAAATTGGATGTCAACCCACCACCTCAAGCTCAACCTCCACAAGATGGAACTGCTCTTCCTCCCGGAGAAGGCCTGCCCGCTCGAAGACCTTTCCATCACGGTTGACAACTCCACAGTGTCGCCCTCCCAGAGTGCAAAGAAGCTTGGCGTGACCCTGGACAACACCCTGTCGTTCTCTGCAAACATCAAAGCAGTGACCCGTTCCTGCAGGTTCATGCTCTACAATATCCGTAGAGTACGACCCTACTTCATACAGGAAGCGGTGTGTAGGTCCTAATCCGGCACTTGTCCTCTCCCGTCTGGACTACTGCAACTCGCTGTTGGCTGGGCTCCCCACTGGTGTCATCAAACCCCTGCAACTTATCCAGAACGCAGCAGCCTGCCTGGTTTTCAACCTTCCCTAGTTCTTTGTCCTGGCACCCCCACTCCTCCACTGGCTTCCAGTTGAAGCTCGCATTCACTACAAGACCATGTTGCTTACCTACGGAACAGCAAGAGGAACTGCTCCTCCCTTCCTTCAGGCTATGCTCAAACCCTAAACCCCAACCCGAGCACTCCGTTCTGCCACCTCAGGTCTCCTGGCACAAGGGATGGCAGCTTCCACTCAGGCCAGTCCAAGCTCTTCTCTGTCCTGGTGGAACAAGCTTTTCCCTGAAGCTAGAACAGCAGAGTCCTTGCCCATCTTCTGAAAACATCTGAAACCCTACCTCTTCAGACAGTATCTTAAATAATCCTCCTCCTCACCTCGACCACCCCCAACAAAAGACAGCATTTGCACTTGACCCCCCCCCCCCCCCCCCCCCCCAGCTCTGAATCTACTGTTATTGAGGAAAAATTTACTTTCTATGCCTGTGATATGTGGTTGTCCCACCTAGCTATTTTAAGACTAAGTCGCTCTGGATGAGAGCGTCTGCTAAATGACTAAAATGTCAAATGTAAAAAATGTGTAGCATGAATGTATATGTATATATATGTGTGTGTGTGTGTGTGTGTGTGTGTGTGTGTGTGTGTGTGTGTGTGTTTGTGTGTGTGTGTGTGTGTGTGTGTGTGTGTGTGTGTGTGTGTGTGTGTGTGTGTGTGTGTGTGTGTGTGTGTGTGTGTGTGTGTGTGTGTGTGTGTGTGTGTGTGTGTGTGTTAAGGTGCGGAGAGAAGGTGCAGGTGGTCAGTCCAGTTCAAGTCTTCAGCAATCTGATGGCTTGTAGATACCAACAGGCTCAGAGACTGTTTCTATCAGACCTCATGCTCCGATACCATCTGCCCGACGGTAAGGGAGTGAACAGCTCGTATGTGGGTTCCTTGATGATGCTGCTATACTTCCTCAGGCACCGTTTCAAGTAGATGTGCTGGATGGTTGGGAAAACGGCCCCCGTGTTGTCCACCACCCACTGGAGGGCCTTGCGGTCGTGGACGTTTTCGTGAGATCCAATTGGTAGTTACAGTCTTGTCCCATCGCTGCAACTCCCATACGGGCTCGGGAGAGGCGAACGTCGAGAGCCATGCGTCCTTCGTAAAACGACCCTGCCAAGCTGCACTGCTTGCTTAACCTGGAAGCCAGCCGCATCAATGCGTCGGAGGAAACACCGTATAACTGGCGACCGTGTCAGCGTGCATGCGCACTGCCCGCCACAAGAGTCACTAGAGCGCTATGGGACAAGGACATCCCGGCCAACCAAACCCTCCCCTAACCCGGAAGACGCTGGGCTATTTGTGCGCCGCCTCATGGGTCTCACGGTCGCAGCCGGCTGCGACACAGCTCAGGATTGAAGCCGGGTCTGCGCCACTCGGGAGGTCCAACGCACACTCTGAGGATGCGGCCATGGATTCAATCTGGGCCTGCGGCTTTGTGAATATTCACTCTTTTGAGAATTTTCCTTACGTCAGCCTTGGAGAGCAAAAGCACCTGCTCATTCGGAGCAGCGAGAGCCTTCCTGGATGGCTCGGTATTGTCTGCCTCAAAGCGAGCATAGAATGTCTTAAGCTCGTCTGAGAGGGAGGCTTCGGTGGGCACCACACAGCTGGATTTGCCTTGGTAGTCCATGATAGCCTGTAGTCCATGCCACATGCATCGCAAATCTGAGTTGTTAAACATCGATTCAAGTTTGAGTTTGTATTATGTTTTTGTATTATCTTTTTGCGTCCCTAATGGATTTGCGGAGCTCATACCTGCTTGCCTTGTACGCGTCGCACACCACTGAGTCGTTGGGGCTTGTTCTGCGGACATTGAATGCTGCAGTACGGGCTCTCAGAATGGTACGGATTACTCCGTTTATCCTGGGTTTTCGGTTCGGGTGTGTCCGGATTGTTATTTTGGGTACAGCAATTCATCAACACATTTCCTAATGAAGCCTGTGACTGACGATTCCTCAATATTGATGGATGAGTCCTGGATGGATGAGTCATTGAATATATTCCAATCAGTATTCTCGAAGCAGTCCTGCAGCATTCTCTGTCCAGCGCCTAACTATTCTCTGTGTTGGTGGCTCAGTCTTGATTTTCTGCTTGTAGGCGGGGAGAAGGAGAGACGTGATCTGATTGGCCAAAGTTGGGGTGGAGATGGCTTTGTACACGTCACAGATATTTATGTACACATGGTCTAGCACGTTGTTTCCTCTCGTGGCGCAGGCTAAATGTTGGTAACACTTGGTTAGTTAAAATCTCTCGTGATAATAAAGACTGCTTCTGGGTGATAGGATTCTTGCTGGCTAATGTTCTTGTACAGTTCGCTGAATTGCGCCTTGATGTTTGCTTGTGGCGGCATGTACACAGCTGTGATAATAACACAAGTGAATTCTCTGGGCATATAGTGGCATATATAGCATATAGTGAACAGGTGCTCAAGATTTTTTAAACTTCGGTACACCAGGAATTGTTGATGAGGAAGCATATACCTCCCCCTACTCTTACCAGAAGCTGCCGTACGATCCATATGGAAAATGGAAAAGCCGTCTGGTTGAATAGCAGAGTCAAGTGAATTGTCCGTAAGCCATGTCTCTGTAAAAACAAAGACAAAGCATTCCCTAATGTCCCTCTGCAATTGAAGCCTTGCTCTGAGTTCACAAAGTTTATTTTCCAGTGACTGGACATTAGCCATCAGGATACTAGGAAGAGGAGGCCGTGTAGCCTGTCCTTTCAACCTAGCTTGGAGTCTCCCTTTCTATCCTCTTCTTCGTTGCCAGCGTTGCAAAGTCGAGCAGGAATCGGCAAGATACGCGCCCTCCTCAGCGCCACCATCTTAACTCTTAGCGTCTTTGTAGTGCACTAGAGAAGAGGCATATAATCCAATTTATTTGCATTATTTTCTCTGTGTGACAAAGGGGCCAGTGTATTATTATAAAGAGAACGCTAAAAAAAAACTGTAATTTCAAGTTTTGCTGTAATATGGATGTCACACCACATTGTGTATTCAACACCAGGGGTTGGCACCAAAATAATTTTCCATTGTTCCGTTCTGAACAGAACCCCTATTTATTTTGTTCCGTTCTGGTATTCCGACCAGAAAATAAAGTTCTGAACCGGTTCGAAACAAAAGGTAACGGTTCATATAGTTCCTTTTAGTAATTTTTTTTAAACCTCTGAAATCAACTTCGTTTTTACATTTAGCTCATTAATTTATTTCACCAATTACTGCAGATAGAGCAGCTTGCTGTGGATCGGGTAAGATAGTTGTTTACATGCAGATAAAGCAGCTTGCTGTGGATCGGGTAAGATAGTTGTTTACATGCAGGTAAAGCAGCTTGCTGTGGATCGGGTAAGATACTTGTTTACATGTTTGATTGGTGCAGGCACGAGATGAGACTGACATTTCATGGGTGGGGAGAGAGCGAGAGAGAGGGGTGGACTTTGCTTGGCTTGAAGAACTGAAATATCATGACATGTGAATTGAAATATGTTTAGCCTATCACTAGCATTATAACTTCACCAAATGACATAATTATATACTAGACATGAGTCATATTTTTGGAGCTAAAAATAAAATGATTTACTGATTCTCAAGATTTGACAATAACGGTTCTGTTCCGGAACACTAGAGATCAACCACATATTCTCCTCTTTTTCCCTCCTTATTTTAAGAGGTGGTATCAAATAGTTGTCTGGCATTTTGGGGGTGTTAAATTTCTCAATCTCTTTATATTCAGTCAAAGGTGGTATCAAATTGGGGCCTGGCAATTTAGGGGAGTTTCTGTCTGATCAAAGAAACAGAGGAGGAATGGTTGCATCATCATCGATGAAAGCCAGACTTTGGGTGTCAGAGAGTGTCAAAGCAAGAGGAGCCCATCCCTTCACAATCAGAAGCTATCTGAGTCACATTGGCCCAAATTGCATCACAGACAGAGAGGTTAGTCAAACATCACTCAGCCTGGCCCAATCAGGTAACGTTACGGTCAGATGCACTGGAAATAAAGTCTGAGCTGGGCTGAGTTTCCATTGACCATTCCATTGAAAGGTGTGGCAGCTTCACTCCATCTTTGTAAAGACTACTTTCTATGAGCAGTGAGTCATTGAGTCATTAATAGCACACCATTCGTGTATAACCGCACTTAAGACACCTAATTAGTATACTACATCATTCCTTTATCATTAATACATTTTTCTTTGCCCTGAATTAACAAGTTTAGAATGTAGCTAATTATGCTTACTATATGCATTTCCTATGAATGTGTTATGTATGGGTTATTATGAAGTCTCGTACAGTACCTTGACACGGCTGATGTTGACCCCACTCATGCTCCCACTGCGGTCAATGAGGAAGATGTACTCTCCATGCACCTTCCTCAGGTCAGAGGTCATGGACTTGAGGTCTGGGCAGAAGTTGAGCATGACCACAGGGTTGTGAAGGATGTCCTTGTGGAGACGCTTGCGAATGATATCCACCTACATATGGCCGCATGACCAGAGGATAACATGGTGAGTGAAGTGCTTGAGAGCTAGTCTACTCATGGTCCACAGGATACAGTAAGAGAAGGGTGAACGAAAGAAAATGAGATCAAAATCACGTCATGCAAGCTTTGAATGAGAGCCATATCCACATATTGGAATAACTTTGTACATGCATTTGTTTTTAAATATAGTTATCTTACAAATCACATCTGATAAGATCAGCATTAAAAAGAGCTAGTTCTTAACAAAACAGTGTTCACCTAAACTACAACACAGCTGTTTCCATAATGCAAAAGGTGCATGAAATACATAGATCTAACAGTTAAATATTCTCCACGCAGAATGTTTTTGATAAGCTGAATTACAGCTATGCTTCTTTAAATAAAAATATTTCATAATTCAAGGATTTCCTTTTCTTTAAGAGACCCACATTATTTGAGAAAGAAAGGGCTCTCGATCAACCGGTGAATGTGTTCTTGCAGGTAGATCCAAGCAGAAGGCTGAGGACCTTTCATTGTTTCCATAGTAACCCCTTTTTAATCACACACACACCATTTTAGGGCGTAAGTGTTTTCTCTCTCCCTCCCGTTTAGGTCTACTGGTCACTGAGGATGTATGTGTCTACCACCGTTGTGCCATTCTGACATGTGGAGAATAAAGTACAATCTGTACTGACACATAATTTCACCTCAAGAAAAATGATAAACTCACCATTTAAATTCCATACCATAGCTCCAATGTGTGTCATATGTGGTTTTAAAATCATTTCAGATAGGTGGAAATAAATCAAACACTTTTATGGAATAATAATGGACACAGGAATAATGTAAAATACCTGAATATGCAAAAATTGCAAAAGGTGTGGGGGCAAAAACCCTGTGCTATTCTGGAGCACGAGTACAGAACATTACAAGGCTGCTTCCGACCATTCTACGACAAATTCTGGGAGCTGACGCTATCATAGTCCATGTGGGGTCAAACAATATTAGGAGGGCTAGCTCGGAACTTCTGAAAATGTATTTTAAAGAACTGATTCTAGCACTGAAAGATTCCAAAAAGTGGCCAATTATTTCACGTCCGGTACCATCAATGGGCTGCGGGTGTGAAAGATACAGCAGGCTACTGGCATTACACACCTGGATAAAAGATTACTGTAGCTCTGTTGGAATCACTTTTATAGATAACTTTGGCACCTTCTGGAAACAGAAGATGCTCTACAGAAATGACAAAGTCCATACAAATCATCTTGGGTCCTGGACTTGGGTCCTGGACGCATTTCAAGGCTGCATTGAGACAATGACTTATCAATGACCCACGCCAAGCTCAGATAATCCCTATCATTGTGTCGCTGAGTTGTCGTGGTGCTGCTGCAAATGTACATTGTCCCAGGGGTGTTGGCAGACACAATGTAAGTAACTTAATTTATGTCCCTCTAACTGCCCTGAATGTCTCTGTTGATCCTACAGCTTTTGTATGCAATAGTCACGTGCCTATGAACCAGTTATACTGTTAGCATGAGGCAGTGTGCCCTAGTAGGAAGTCCACCGTGTGCAGCTCACCCTGCACAGCTCAAACATAAATACTATTGTCATGTCTACTTCTGATAAGCTTCCCAATAAAGCAATAAAAACAATCAAGCATCCCAGAAAAGTGCTAAAAATAGCCCACAATAACATATGTAGAGAAAGAAACAAGGTTCATGAAATCAATAACATGCTAGTAACAGATGACATTCATATTCTATCTCTGAAACTCACTTAAATAATACCTTTGATGAAACAGTGACAGCAATATATGGCTATAACATGTACAGAAAAGACAGAAATGCCAATGGGGGTGGAGTTGCGGTCTATATTCAGAACCACATTCCTGTAAAGATTAGAGAGGATCTCATGTTAAATACTTTTGAAGTAATATGGCTACAGGTTCATCTGCCTCACCTAAAGCCCATTCTTGTGGGAAGCTGCTATAGACCACCAAGTGCTAACAGTCAGTATCTAGATAATATGTGTGAAATGCTTGATAATGTATGTGATATCAACAGAGAGGAATATTGTCTGGGTGATTTCAATATTGACTGGCTATCATCAAGCTGCCCACTCAAGAAAAAGCTTCAAACTGTAATGAGTGCCTGCAACCTGGTTCAGGTTATGAGTCAACCTACCAGAGTAGTTACAAACAGCACAGGAATGAAATCATCCACATGTATTGATCACATCTTTACTAATGCTGCAGAAATGTGCTTGAAATTAGTATTCAGATCCATCGGATGTAGTGATCACATCCATAACCTGAGTGAAAAAAAGATTGCAAACCAGAGAGAATGATTAGTGTGCTCGTGTGCTATTGCTTTGTTTTTTCTGTGAAGACCTTTGTAAATATTCTGGATTTACCCTTACCTCTGCCTGCTGTGTTTCTCTGTGCCTGGGTCCGAGTTCGTACTAGTATTATTGTCACACAGGTTAAAAAGGTCAGAGATAGGCTTGGCGATGATAGGGGCTGCAACCTTAAAGAGAAAGGGTCTAAACCATCTGACCCAGATGTTTTTTTGGGGTCAAGTTTAAGGAGCTCCTTTAGCACCTCAGACTCGGTGACCGCCTGCAGGGAGCAACTTTGTAACGGGGCAGGCGGAAAAAGAGGGAGGAGCATCAGGGCTAATCGCATTAGAAGGGGTGGGAGATGAGGAAATGTTGGACGGGCAAGGAGGCATGGCTGAGTCGAATAGGAATCCTGACTTAATTAATTGGTGATTAAAGAGCTCAGCCATCCTTGTCAGTAAAAACCACATCAACATTAAGGGACATGGGCAGCTGTGAGGAGGAGGGTTTATTCTACAGGTCTTTAACCATTTTCCAGATGTTCTTAGACCCACAGAGAGAGAACTGCTCCTTCAATAACTAACTTTGGCCTTCCGGATAGCCTGAGTGCACTTTTTTCTCATTTGCCTGAACAAGAGCCAGTCAGCCTGATTATGCGTGTGCCAAGCCTTTCACCAAATGGAATTCTTGAGGTGGAGTAACTCTGCCAGATCACGGTCGAACAAGGGGCTGAACCTGTTTTTAATAACTCATTTTCTTTATGGGGGCGTGTTTGTTAACAATACCACAGAAAATTAAAAAAAATAAGTTCCAAGTGTCTTCGACAGAAGGGATAAAGCTGATTCTATAGCAATTTACAGAGGCCAGGTCATGAAGGAAGGCTTGCTCATTAAAGGTTTTTAGCAGGCGTCTATGACAAATAAGGACAGGTCGTTTCGCTGAGCAGCCATTACGAACACAGGCTGTAAAACAGTGATCACTAAGGTCATTACAAAAAAACACACGCACTGATACCTATCAGGATTATTTGTGAGGACAACATCAAGGAGAGTAGCCTTTTCTGGGTGTTTGGAGTCATACTTTGTGGGATTGGTAATAATCTGAGAAAGATTTAGGGAGTCCTATTGCTTTAGGACCTGGTCAGGTGGTTTATGCATGTCCCAGTTTAGGTCACGTAGCAGAACAAATTCAGACTTAGTGTAAGGGGCCAGGAGAGACCATAGGACAGGTGGGGTACAGGCCAGTGCTGATGGTGGATGATAACACCCAGCAACAGTCAACAAAGATATATAATTTTTAAGTTGAATGCTTAAAATCAGAAAATCGAATTGTTTGGGGACAGAATTGGTGGAGACAATCGAGCACTGAAGGTGTTCCTTGGTCATAGTCTGCTGCTGGAAAAACGTATGTGTTATGGCTTTACACCCCCTGCTATATTGTGGATAAAGAGTTACCTGTCTAACAGAACACAGAGGGTGTTCTTTAATGGAAGCCCCTCCAACATAATACCGGTTGAATCAGGAATTCCCCAGGGCAGCTGTCTAGGCCCCTTACGTCTTTCAATCTTTACTAATGACATGCCACTGGCTTTGAGTAAAGTCAGTGTGTCTATGTATGCAGATGACTCAACACTATACACTTCAGCTACTACAACAACTAAAATGTCTGCAGCAATGAGCTGCAGTTAGTTTCAGAATTGGTGGCAAGGAATACGTCAGTCCTAAATATTTCAAAAACTAAAAGCATTGTATTTGGGACAAATCATTCACTAAACCTTAAACCTCAACTAAATCTTGTAATAAATAATGTGGAAATTAACAAGTTTAGGTGACTAAACTGCTTGGAATAACCCTGGATGTGGATACAATAGTAGCTAATATGGTGAGAAGTCTGTCCATAATAAAGTGCTGCTCTCCCTTCTTAACAACACTATCAACACGGCAGGTCTACAGGCCCTAGTTTTATCGCACTTGGACTTCTGTTCAGTCATGTGGTCAGGTTCCACAAAGAGGGACATAAGAAAATTACAATTGGCTCAGAACAGGGCAGCACGTCTGACATTTAAATGTACACGGAGAGCTAACATTAACAATAATTATGCATGTCAATATCTCATGGCTTAAAGTGGAGGAGGGATTGACTTCATCGCTACTTGTTTTTGTAAAAAGTGTTGACAAGCTGAATGCACTGGGCTGTCTGTTTAAACTACTAGCTCTACTGGACACTTATGCACACCCCACAAGACATGACACGAGAGGTCTCTTCACAATCCCCAAGTCCAGAACAGACTATGGGAGGTGCACAGTACTACATAAAGCCTCGACTACAAAGAACTCTACTCCACATCAGGTAACTGATGCAAGCAGTAGAATCATATTTTTTTTAAATGATAGAAATACACCTTATGGAACAGCGGGGACATTTTGTATTGTAGATAAGTAGTGGTGTAATAATGTTATATGATGTACTGTTTTATTTGTTGTTTTATGTGTAATGCAAGTGCCTTAATGTGTTTGGACCCCAGGAAGAATAGCTGCTGCGGTCCAAATAAATACAAATACAAATATTTCCAGAAGGTCTTATTGTCTGATGAGTATAATTGAATATTCATTATGCTACACCCTTTTCTTCTTTAATTATAAGCAGCATCTTGCCATTTTACAAAGCCTGTTTAATCTAAAAGTTATTTTCTGACAGCTGTTTCTGTGTCTCTCATTAAGGCTGCTGTGTAAGATGCATTTCAGATCTGATGCAGCACTCACTTTATTTTCATTGCTGGAGTCCTTCTTGGTGGCCTTGATGAAGTCACTCTTCCCCGCGAGGTGATCATCGTACTCCTCCAGTGTCATGTCTCCATCCTCAATCAGCACATATGGCAGATGAGGATCTAGACAGAAGAGGAGATTGTGGCCATTAGACTAATGTGATCCATTATCACCTAGACAACAAGCATGTTTCAGTATGAGCTAGATAGTGGCTAGATATAGTACGTATTTTTTCTGTCACAGAAATCCGTCTTGGATTTAGATTTCCAAGTTGTAATGATGTCGGAGTCAAAATGATAGTCCCATTACTGTTATTTCCTGCTCTAATTCTGCTCTCCACAGGCATCTCTCAAA
Source organism: Salvelinus fontinalis (assembly GCF_029448725.1). Classification (NCBI taxonomy): domain Eukaryota; kingdom Metazoa; phylum Chordata; class Actinopteri; order Salmoniformes; family Salmonidae; genus Salvelinus; species Salvelinus fontinalis. The sequence continues at coordinate 14,882,280 of NC_074672.1, read as the reverse complement.
ACATCTCTTTGCAGTGAACTTACGGCGAGCTGTTTTTATTGACCATTTACTAAATCAATGGCGTTTTCTTTGAAAACCGACTATCGTTTTTCAAAATCATTCAAGTTAATTTAGCTATACCAATACTGACGAAAAACCGGCAAGCACTCCATTCATCTCTCTATTTTTATTTAACCTTTATTTAACTAGGCAAGTCAGTTAGACCGCTGCGCCATCCATTTGGTTGAGCTCAGCAAGTTCCTTGATGAGATTGAAACCCCAGCACCACATCGGGCTGAATTGAATTGCACAGCGAGCAACTGGCCCCAGGTCTGTTTGTAGACAAAGCCATCTCTTAGCGCCTATTGAATAAGCAATCTGGGGATTTATTATTGCCTCTGGGAGACAACTGGTCCATGCAGAGGTCAAGACAACCAGGAGAGGATAGATAGACAGCGAAAGAGAGCAAGAGGGGGGAGAGATAGAGAGAGCGAGAGAGAAAGGGAGGGAGACAGAGAGTGAGAGTGAGCGAGAGAGAGAGTGGGTGGCTGGGTAAGCCCGAGGACAGCTCATACATTTGTACAAGGTGGAGGGTGGATGGAATGGAGGGGCTTAAGGTTAACAGATATGTAGAGAGAGAGAGTGGGTGGCTGGGTAAGCCCGAGGATAGCTCATACATTTGCACAAGGTGGAGGCTGGATGGAGGGGAGGGGGTGAGGGTGAACAGATATGCAGAGAGAGTGGGTGACTGGGTAAGCCCGAGGATAGCTCATCATTTGTACGAGTTGGAGGGTCGATGGAGGGGAAGGGCTGAGGGTGAACAGATATGCAGAGAAAGCGAGAGAGGCTGATGATTACCCCCATGTGATTTGATTAACGGTCCTCATATAAATAACAGGGCTTAGCTAAATGAATGGTTTGCTGCAGATAGTTGATGATTTAACACAGAGGATAGGTAAACACTGGTCTATTCTGGGTATGTGATACTGTATTTTGAAGAGCAGTGAGTAATCGTAGTGTCTGCCAGGCTGAGTGGTGGGTGGTGGATGGTGTGTCTACTAAAGTGCAGTACCCACCGCTGGGGTAGATGAGGATCTCCACAGGGCAGTCGTAGGTGTATTTGTCAGCCAGGGTGATGACAACGCTGGTGGCTGAGCGGGCCAGGGGGTCTGCGTCGGCCCGGATCGCATGAGAGGGGCTCTCCACACCTGCACAAAAACACCTCTAAAGCATCTACAGTGTAGAATCTACAGTGCGGAATAAACAGTGGCATCCACTGTGATTTCACTTGACAAAGACATAAAAAAGTACATACAAAAGTATGTGGACACCCTTCAAATGAGTGGATTCGGCCATTTCAGTCACACCCGTTGCTGACTGGTGTATAAAATCGAGCACACAGCCATGCAATCTCCATAAACTAACATTGGCAGTAGAATGTCCTTACTTTCAACGTTGCACCGTCATAGGATGCCAACTTTCCAACAAGTCAGTTCGTCATATTTCTGCCCTGCTAGAGCTGCCCCAGTCAACTGTAAGTGCTGTTACAGCTGTTGTGAAGTGGAAACCTCTAGGAGCAACAACGGCCCAGCCACAAAGTGATAGCTCACATAACGAGACTGCCGAGTGCTGAAGCGTGTAAAAATTGTCTGTCCTTGTTTGCAACACTCACTACCGAGTTCCAAACTGCCTCTGGAAGCAGCGTCATCGGGAGCTTCATGAAATGGGTTTCCATGGCCAAGCAGCTGCACACAAGCCTAAGATCACCATGCGCAATGCCAAGCGTCAGGTGGAGTGGTGTAAAGCTGCCGCCATTGGACTCTGGAGCTGTGGAAACGCATTCTCTGGAGTGGTGAATCACACTTCACCATCTGGCAGTCCGACGGACGAATCTGCCAGAATGCATAGTGCCAACTGTAAAGTTTGGTGGAGGAGGAATAATGGTCTGGGGCTATTTTTCATGGTTCGGGCTAGGCCCCTTAGTTCCAGTGAAGGGAAATCTTAATGATACAGCATACAATGACAATCTAGATGATTCTGTGCTTCCAATTTTGTGGCAACAGTTTGGGGAAGGTCCTTTCCTGTTTCAGCATGACAATGGCACCGTGCACAAAGCGAGGTCCATACAGAAATGGTTTGTCAAGATCGGTGTGGAAGATCTTGACTGGCCTGCACAGAGCCCTGACCGAAACCCCATCAAACCCCTTTGGGATGAATTGGAATGCCGACTGCGAGCCAGGCCTAATCGCCCAACATCAGTGCCCGACCACACTAATGCTCTTATGGCTGAATGGAAGTCCCCGCAGCAATGTTCCAACATCAAGTGGAAAGCTTTCCAAGAAGAGTGGAGGCTGTTATAGCAGCAAAGGGGGGACCAACTCCATATTAATGCCATGATTTTGGAATGAGACGTTCGACAAGCAGGTATCCACATACAAAAACACTCAAATAATTGTGTGTGGAGGTAGCTTTTTACTCATAGTGGAAGGATGTCTATATCGTTAATCAAGTCACTGTTAGTCAGGAACATAAATTGCATTTATTATTATACAAATAAACTGCAATGTGTAGATGGGTGTGTGTTGTGTCTCTGACCTGCAAGGAGATAGGGGGCTCTGATCTCCAGCTGGAAGCTAAACTCATAGTCGATGGAGTTGATGGCCTCTTCCTCCAGCAGCAGGGCCATGCACAGCTGGGGATTTATGGGTGTCTGTTCATGTGGACCCAGGGCACAATTATGCCTATCCCTCCTGTGCAAAAATACCACAATACAAAATCATATCATGTATTGTCCACGAGTCAGCTCTTTCTCTGTCTAGAACATTTAAAATAATTTATGTCCAATACCGGAAGGTTGTGAATAACTTAACTTCTAAGTTCACAGTCAAAGGGATACTTCAAGACTCAAGAGTTACAAGACTGTAACTACCAATTGGGTACCACGAAAATGGGCAGAAAAAGGGGTAAAAAAATTACAAATTAAAGATCAAGTATCCTTTAAAGATCAAAATGGCACTATAGATTTTTTATTTGGACAAGACAGCGTTGACATTCAGTTGTGGTTATGATGATGACACACTGTCACAGAATTCTTACGTTCTGTTCTGGAAGTTAGGGGAGAGTCCCTGCTCCTCGTTGATGGTCCTCTGGACCCTCGGGGTGCACACGGAGGGTGACGTGACACGGATTCCCCCATCAGGCAGGGTGGGCAGCTCAGAGGAGGTGCTGACCAGCACGTTGACCGTCTCCAGAGGTGGGATGACCCCCAGATTCACCACCAACACCGTCCTCTCCATGTCCTCATCCAGCACTATCTGTCCTGGAATACCATAGCAGAACAACTCACATAAATGGTAATGTTTTGTATTTTTCTGAGCAATATTATCATTATTCACTGGATTATATTCTAGATACATAGTTGGAACCGAAACCACTAGACTGGTCTGTGTTTGGACTGTCTTGCCATCTCCAATTGTCATTGTCACACAAATGACCATAGGAGTTGGCAAGATGGCACAAAGAGATCTGTGGCCAGGCTACAGAACCACTGACCACTTCATGACAGTGTGTGACGATTCCTCTAACCTTCATAGGTGACATGACGTGAGACACATTCTTACCACTGCCACTCTGAAGGGCTCCATTAGCTGTAGTGCAGCAATCAAAGTAACAGTCATCCATCTTGGACTTGTCTTTGATTTGCACTGTTATTATTTGGCTGGAGATCATAGCCTCGAATCCCACAACGGTAGAGCATTCTTCCAGTGGGTAAATGAAGATACCTGCATCAAATGAAGACAAGTAACCATAGGCAAACAGCCAATTAAGTCAAACTAACTCAATTATGTTAATACAGCCCCTGGACAGTGCCTATGTAAATGTTTACATTGAGAAGCATTGTGGAAGCTCTGGAGACTACCTAGGAGACAAGGGAAGTAAATTCAGAATAATAATTTTAAGCACACTTGTATAAGGCCCCCAGAGAATGTTCATGATCACTTGTAGTAATGATCTTACTTTGTTGTATATACTAACAAATGAGGTTCTCACCTTCAATTGGATGGTCCTCGAAGTTGTTGTAGGTCATGGATGCTGTCAGGGCTAGAGTGTAACCTCTGACACAGGAAGTGATCTCAGAGACACTGAGAGGCAGAGCATTCTGCCTCTCCTTGTTGATCAGGCCTGGCATGGTGATGCTTCTTTTATGTTTGAGTTTCTTTTCATTACCATTCATAGACTGGGAGGAAATAACAAATTGTTCAGACACATTTTTAATAACTCAGAAAAAAAAATCAACCAACAAACAGCTTTCATTATAAGCTCTGATATCCAGCAATAACATCAAAGAAAACAGAGTGGGCCTTATAAATGCCTTTGAAATAAATCCAAACTTTATTTAATAATAAAAACACAGCCGGAATTGTCTAAGATCTATAACCGATGGTTCTAGTACAATGTGCCAAGGTCCTCAGTGCGTCAGAGCGAAGGGGGAAAAGAACATACACGTCTTTGCCAAGTGATTTATAACCTTTGAGATCTACGTAGAGACTCCATTTCAAGTCTCCTTATTCGCTAACAACCAGGGGAAGGCGTATGCAGTGCATCTCAACCAATAGAAGACAGGCAGAGTTATACACAGGTCTCAGAGCAGCTTGGAAAATTTGGCACTCACATACACATAGGAAAATTGCTCTACGTCCAGTTCTGTTTCCCTCACAGATATAATTCAAACGGTTTTAGAAACTAGAGAGTGTTTTCTATCCAATAGTAATAATAATATGCATATTGTACGAGTAAGAATTGAGTACGAGGCAGTTTAATTTGGGAACGTCATTATTACAAAGTGCTAACAGCTCCCCCTATTGACAAGAAGTTAAGAACAAATTCTTATTCACAATGACGGCCTACACCGTCCAAACCCGGACGACGCTGGGCCAATTGTGCGCCGCCCTATCGGACTCCCAATCACGGCCGGTTGTAATATAGCCTGGATTCGAATCAGGGTGTCTGTAGTGACGCCTCTAGCACTGAGATGCAGTGCCTTAGACCGCTGCACCACTCAGGAGCCCAAAACGGTCCACCCCTGCATCAAAACGTTACATACCTGTAAAACCACAGGGAAATTAAAACTATCAGTTCAGTCCATCCACTACAAAAGTGATTGAAAATGAAAACAAAACCATTAGAGATAGAGAGATCACTGTAGTATGACGTGAGTGTCGGTATCTGATCTACATGTAAGGCAAAGGCAGCAAAAAACAATATAACACATTTGTCCAAGGTTATATTTAGGACACAAAATTTCAAGTTCCCACTATAGAAGAAGCATGACTCATCCAACAAACAGAGTATCAACATCAACGTTGCACTGGTCTGGTAGAATATTGCATGAATGAGTGTGTGAGATGAGATGTGGCAATGAGAAGTGGACAATGCTTATGGCCAAAATGTTCATGCAAATGTCATGTGACATGGCAGCTCAACCTTTATTACCAGTCAAAAGTTTGGACACACCTACTCATTCAAGGGATTTTCTTTATTTTTACTATTTTCTACATTGTAGAATAATAGTGAAGACATAAACTATGAAATAATACATATCACTTATGGAAAAAAAGTGTTATACAAATATATATTTGAGATTTTTCAAAGTAGCCACACCTTGCCTTGATGACAGCTTTGCACACTCTTGGCATTCTGTCAACCAGCTTCATGAGGCAGTAACCTGGAATACAATTAAATTAAAAGTTCATTTGTGGAATTTCTTTCCTTCTTAATGCATTTGAGCCAATCAGTTGTGCTGTGACAAGGTATGGGTGGAATGCAGAAGATAGCCCTATTTGGTAAAAGACCAAGTCCATATTATGGCAAGAACAGCTCAAATAAGTAAAGAGAAACGACAGACCATCATTACTTTCAGACATGAAGGTCAGTCAATCCGCAATATTTCATGAACTTTGAAAGTTTCTTCAAGTGCAGTCGCAAAAACCATCAAGCGCTATGATGAAACTGGCTCTCATGAGGACCGCCACAGGAAAGGAATATCCAGAGTTACCTCTGCTGCAGAGGATACGTTCATTAGAGTTACCAGCCTCAGAAAATGCAGCCCAAATAAATGCTTCACAGAGACAAATCTCAACATCAACTGTTCAGAGGAGACTGCGTGAATCAGGCTGTAACGGTCCTGACCTGTTTTCTGTTGTTTTTTTATGTGTTTAGGTCAGGGCATGTGTTTTGGGTGGGCAGTCTATGTTATCTGTTTCTATGTTGGTTTTGGTTGCCTGGTATGGCTCTTAATTAGAGGCAGGTGTTTTGCGTTCTCCTCTAATTAAGAGTCATATTTAGGTAGGGTGTTCTCACTGTTTGTTTGTGGGTGATTGTCTCCTGTTTCTGTGTCAATGTTACACCATACGGGATTGTTTCGGTTTGTTCGTGCGTTTATGTAGTCTGTTCCTGTGTCGGCGTGCTTCGTGTATTTGTTAAGTTCGTTTGTTCAGGTCTGTCTACATCGTTTTGTTATTTTGTT